>NC_088395.1:96116666-96420833 GCF_037993035.2 Macaca fascicularis | reverse complement strand
TGAGAGATACTGAAATGAGCAGGTAGAACTGGCAAGAGATATCTGACCACAATGTGCTACCTGTTTCAGCAAGCCTCTTTGTACCCATAGTCCTCATACTCTTTTGCCTTCACTCAATGGGAGGCAGTGAATGGCCAGGGACCACCAGTAACCCAGCCAAAATAATGGTTCATCCAGGGATGCCTCTAAGCCTATTTCTCCCAGCGTCTCTGAGAGTTCTCTCTTCTGCCCATAGGAATCCCTGCACAACAAATGCCCTGGTCAAAAAGCAATTTCCATTTCTTATATTCAGAAGATGCTCTGTCACAACAAGTACCTGGCAAGGAAAGCTTCTTTACATTTCATGTGTGCCTGTGACATCCAGTAACTCAGCCTAGGGAAATCTCTTCTGTAACTTTAGTCAGTACCAACAGTAACCAGTAGCAGCTATAGTAGCACCATATAAGCCATCTAGCCTCAAATAACACCACAATGACTCTGAAAATCAAAACATCGATTAAATCACTGCTGACAAAAGTAATCGGGAACATGCATATGAAATTTAGACAGAGTGAATTCCTGCTAAAATAAAAGATTTAAATAGGACATAGTCTCCCAACATAATGGACAAAATGCCCAGGACACAACAAAAGATTCAAACATTAAATCAAGAATCAAGAAAATAAATGGAACTGATGCCAACACTGAGATAAATTAGATTTGAGAAATATCTGACAAGAATTTTAAAGTGGCTATCTTAAAAGTGCCTTAAAAAACAACTATAAATACTTTTATATGAATATAAAAAATAACCAAATTAAAATCATAGAAGTATAATGCAGTAAGTTAAAGAAAAAAAAAACTTGGTGAATTTTTTATGGTGATAATAAATCTGACACGTGTGAGGTAATATTCCATAATAGTTTTAATTTGTATTTCTCTGATAATTACAGATGTTGACGAATTTTTCATACATCTGTTGGCCATTTGTATGTCTTCTTTTGTGAAATGTTTATTCAGGTCTTTTGCTCATTTTTTAATAGAGTTTTCTTGTTATTGAGTAGTTTGTCTCTCTATATATTTTGGATATTAGCTCCTTATCTGATGTACGATTTGCTAATGTTTTCTCCAAATCTGTGAGGTTTTTAAATCATTATGTTAGTTGTTTTTTCACCACATTGTGTCCCATAAATATATACAATTATTTGACAGATAGAATAAAATAAAACTTAAGATAACTGGTTAAACTGGAGAAGATAGATGGTAGAATCAGTGAACTTGTGGACAGATCAATAAAATTAACTCAATATGCACAACAGTGGAAACAAATTTAAAATATTAACAGAGCCCCAAAGTCATATGGGACAATACCAGATGATCTAACGTTCATATGATCAAAGTCCACAAAAGATAGGAGTAAGAGAGTGGAGCTCAAAGATAATTCAAAAAAATGATGTTTGAAAACTACCCAAGTTTGACGAAAGACGTAAATCTACCTAATTAAGAATTTGAGTGAATCTGAAACAGTATAAATAAACCCAAAGAACTTTATGCCAAGACACATTGTAATTAAATTACTCAAAACTAAAAACAAAGAAAATACCTTGGACACAGACAGAAGAAAATGACACGGAAACTACAGGAGAACACTAAGTCAAATGACACTGGATAACTCAGGGCAAAGGAAAAGGCACAACAGTTTAAAGGGCTGAAAGAAATTCACTATCCATCACAAATTTCATATTTGGCAAATTATCCTTCAAGCATGAAGTGGAAATAAATACATTGTCAAATGAAATAAAAATAATTTGTTGCTAACATACTTATCTTTAAATAACATTCACAAAAATTTCTTCTAATGGAAAGGAAATAATGAAAGAAACAATCTTCAAGCAGAAGACCAGAAAAAGACACACAAAAGAAATAGCAGAAATAGGGGTACAAAAAACAGTATTCATTTTGTTATGAATTTTATAAATTTTATTTGATAATTGAAAAAAAAACCATTTGATACTCAACACTATGATATTTTAAATGGAGAAAGTGAATAGACCTTAATGGAAGTAAGATTCTTCTGCTTTGCTCAGTGTTAAAATGCTGCTCCCCGTAGGCTGTGATAAGTCACATAGGTGTACTATAATACCTAGAGCAATCACCATAAAAACACTACAAAACTGCTTACATTAGAAAACTGGGTATGTGTCAAATCAATAATCTAAGTTACTGTCTCAAAATTCTAGAAATAAAGAGTAATCTACAGCAGGCATATATGAGTGTAATAAAAATCATACCAGAAACCGACGAAATTGGAAGCAGGAAAACAATAGAGAATAAATGAAACAACAAGCTGATTCTTTGATATTGTGATGTTGTGATATTGTGATATTGCATTATTATTTTGCAGAATATCACCATTGATGGGTAAATATGTACATGGCATACTTCTGTATTTTTTCTTAAATTGTATGTGATGATGTGTGAAACTACTATTACTGGATAAAATTTCAACTATAAAAGATACTCAGTGAAAGCATATTTGAAACATAGGTAGAAGGCAATGACAAAATATGCAGATACATAAAAGATAAAAATTAAAGAGCACTTTCAGGTCTGACATGCCAAAAGCTTAGAAGTAATCACTCCCATCCTTACAAATTAAAACAAAAATAAGTGGAACTAAGTAGAAATCAACAAATTTTCTTCAATTCACCAGAGTATTGATATCATAGTAGAAACCATTGCTCCCCAAATGGAATAAACAGACATGCTGATACAGAGAATCACGGCTATCAAAGAAGCATCCCCAGAGCAGAAAACTCCATAGGAACCAGTACCAAATAGAACAACCTGGAAGTTAACTGAAGACTTGCTGGAGGCTCAATGTGGACAACTCTAATTGTTAAAAAAAAACTTCAAACTGGGCCAGTCTTTGCAAGATCTACTGTTTATATTATTTTATTTTTTTATTGTTGTTATTTTTGTTTTTGTTTTTGTTTTGTTTTGTGTTTTTAAGACGGGGTCTCAATCTGTCCCCCAGACTGGAGTGCAGTGGCGCGATCTCGGCTCACTGCAAGCTCCGCCTCCCGGGTTCACGCCATTCTCCTGCCTCAGCCTCCCGAGTAGCTGGGACTACAGGCGCCCGCCGCCATGCCTGGTTAATTTTTTTGCATTTTTAGTAGAGGGGGGTTTCACCGTGTTAGCCAGGATGGTCTCGATCTCCTGACCTAGTGATCCGGCCGCCTCAGCCTCCCAAAGTGCAATATCTATAGTTTTGCGAGTTTACCTCCAGGAGCTGTACCATGTTCTCACAACGAAGAGCCTAGAAAATTATCCTCATGCTTCTGGTAGACAGAAAATAAAATAACCATTTTAAAATATAATCAGAGCATTCTGTTCTTAGAAAGGCTGGCTCTCAAGAGAAGCTATTTACAAGAGATTGACTAACTGCAGTTTTACCAGAGACTAAACTGACCTGAAAGAAAAAATATACAATCTAGCCACTCTCTAGTATTCTCTGTAGGGGAAGATAAATACCCGTTTTCAGCCCCCTTTTATCATGCTCTCTCACCTAAATGATAAAAAACAAAACAAAACTTAGAACCACTTTGGAAGGTCACAGCCCAGGGACACGGGGTCACTAAAAAACTGACACAAAATCACAGGACTATAGAATGAGTCCCCTCTCCTAATACCTTACTACTAAATAAATATGTCTCCTGTATAATAATAATAAAGGAGTTATTAAGAAATAACTTTTATGCAGCTAGGAAGGGTGAAGGGTCTTGGTGGAATTTTCCTTTAATAAAAAGCAAGCCTTGAACCATTTCCTTCCTAACAGAAAGTGGCTTGAAAAACCAAAACAGCAAACATTGATATGCAAACGCTAGTGGCCAGAAACCAGTTCCACCCAACATGGCGGTTCTCGCCCTCTTCTCTTGACACCATGTGTGCCAGGTGTCATGGCCACCTCCAGATAACACCACGTGTGCAAGACATCATGGCAACCCATATTTGCATATTAAAAGACTAGGGTGGGAGGGCCAATTTTTTCATGGGCTATGTGAATGACACACCTGTTCAAACCAATCCCCTGGGCCCTATGCAAATTAAACATCACCTCCTCCAGCCTCCCAATATAACTGACTGTTTTCCTTCACACGTGGGGCTTTTCCATTCAGAGCCTCTACCCCTCTGTATGGGGGAGCTGTCTTTCTTCTTTCTTTCTTCTTGCCTATTAAACTTTCGGCTCCTTAAAAACTGCTCCACATGATCGAGATCATCCTGGCTAACACGGTGAAACCCCCTCTCTACTAAAAATGCAAAAAATTAACCAGGCATGGCGGCGGGCGCCTGTAGTCCCAGCTACTCGGGAGGCTGAGGCAGGAGAATGGCGTGAACCCGGGAGGCGGAGCTTGCAGTGAGCCGAGATCGCCCCACTGCCCTCCAGCCTGGGCGACTAAGCAAGACTCCATCTCAAAAAAAAAAAGAAAAGAAAAAAAAAAAATTGCTCCACGTGTGTCATTTCATTATTCTTAGTGGTGAGAGACAAAGGACCCTGGTGTTTCTCCAGTCATTAGAGTCGTATTATTTTGGTGCACTGGCTGGGAAACAAGGCACAACATTCATTGGAGTGGCTAACATGGTGAAACCCCGTCTCTAATACAAAAAACTAGCCGGGCGAGGTGTCGGGCGCCTGTAGTCCCAGCTACTCGGGAGGCTGAGGCAGGAGAATGGCGTAAACCCGGGAGGCGGAGCTTGCAGTGAGCTGAGATCCGGCCACTGCACTCCAGCCTGGGCGGCAGAGCCAGACTCCGTCTCAAAAAAAAAAAAAAAAAAAGAAGGAAACTTAAAAATCTGTTCTATCATTCTGAGGCACTCTTGGCTTCTATTTTAAAATCAAAATCACATCAATTAACGGGAATCCGTCAGCTGGTTGAAAATATGCTTCTCGTGGCTGCAGTTATAAAGACTTGGATGTCAGGTTTGCTGGTGAGAACATGGAGAACCCTCCATTACTCATGGGTCATTGGGAATGTTGGCCATGGTTTGACTCAGTTTCTTTTCCTGGGGAAAACTAGCCATTACATGAAAAGTACTGAAGCAACTGAATTGCTGGCCAGGGCACACCCTGGTGTTATTCAAAGACTTCTGTACTGCACCCAGCCTCAGTCAGCCTGTTCCAGGTATTGGTAAAGAATTCCCAGCTATCTTGTCACAAAACTTTCCCTCTTTTTCTATCCACAGTCCCTTACTCTCTCTGTGTGTCGAATATGTGGGAATTTTTACAGTCTAGGGAAGTAATCCTGTTAGTCAAGATAGGAAAATTCTGTAGTATACAGGTATATAGCTTAGCCAAATACTGTTGCAATCTTCTAGGAACGGAGACCTCCCATTTCCCCCACAGTGAGGTTACTCGCTAATAGTCCTCTGGTGATTACATGGTATATCCAAGACAACATCGCCCCCTAGTGAAAATATAGAAATCCTCTTAATAAGACTCGTGCTGGTTTTCTGTGGTACATTGCAGCCTTCCGATTCTTCCTTTTTATGACTTTCTACCGGACACCAGGCTTTATGCTGCTTTTGTGAACGAGGAAAATTCTGCTTTCAACTATTAGGAATAAAACGTCCTCTGCAGCCAAATTTTAGTCCCGACACTGTCCCATTAGCAGGAAAGTCGTCATTAGGTCCCTGCGTCCCTTTAAGTCACCTATTCTCTCTCTGATTAAGATAGTATTTAATTAGTAAGGGGATTTTAAGTACGGAAGTTAACCAGAACCATTTTTCTAAGGACAAATGCTTTAGAACGGGCCATGCCATCATAGCAGGCAATCTAGCAAATTCCCTCCATTAAAGGAGGCTTGTCTTTTATATAGTCTTTCCCAAGATCCATTTTTTGGGAGAACCAGGCAGATCACATAGGTTTAGTAAGTCAAAGGGAAATCACACAGGGCAGATAAGCTAAAGTTGCACGGGTAAAGCGTGGTTAGTCCCATCACTTAGTTCATTCAGTTCTATGGATTGGAGGGCCACACTTACAACCATGGATGCCACGTTTAACAGGCTGCCGGGACCCAGGAACCAGGGAGGGAAAACAGTCTGGAGGACGCTACCACTGTCTTCTTCTCCACCCTGGGTTGCATAGAAAGGAAGGAGACTGAAAGGATGCTTTTATTCTTGCTTCTCTTTCTAGATAGGTAACAGATTATCTTCAGTTTGCACCCCTCTGGAGTGCACCCTGAAACACTGGAACTTCTTTGATCTCAAGACTTGTAAGAGAAAACCAACTCATCTTCTTTTGCACAAAGGCATGGCATTTTCACTAAACGACTGGAAGCACTGTAAGATCAACCCAGTTCTTTTAGCAGCCATGGCAGGCAAGCCCACAGGGAATAGTTTCCCAGAGCTAAAGCAGATTTTACAGGAGCAATCTGAGACAGCTATTGAATGTCCCAACCTTCCAGTTCCCCTCATTCAGAACCCCATCCAATCGTACCATCAGCTCCTCCAGATCCACCATCTCCGTTATTACCCACTTTCCACACTTCACCTTTACTTCTACAGGAAATGCCTGATGAAAATGGTGCAATGAGGGTTCAAGTTCCCTTCTCATTATAGAACCCTAGGCAAATAAAGGGAAACTTAGGCTGATTTTCTTTTCTTTCTTTTTTTTTTTTTTTTTTTTTTTTTTTTTTTTTTTTTGAGGCGGAGTCTCGCTCTGTCTCCCGGGCTGGAGTGTAGTGGTGCGATCTTGGCTCACTGCAAGCTCCACCTCCCGGGTTCACGCCATTCTCCTGCCTCAGCCTCCCAAGTAACTAGGACCACAGGCGCCCGCCACCACGCCCAGCTAATTTTTTGCATTTTTAGTAGAGACAGGGTTTCACCGTGTTATCCAGGATGGTCTCGATCTCTTGACCTCATGATCCACCCGCCTTGGACTCCCAAAGTGCTGGGATTAGAGGCGTGAGCCACCGCGCCCAGCCATTAGGCTGATTTTCTGACGATCCTGATAGGTATACAGAAACTTTGCACAATTCAACTCAGGTATTTCACCTCACATGGAAAGATGTTATGCTGCTGCCAAACCAACCCCTCACCGCAACTGAAAAATGGGCAGCTCTGCAAACAGCAGATAATTTTGGAGATGAGCAATATATCCCTTATAATAAACCAAAAGAAAAATAAGCAGATAGGGAGAGTGCAGAAATAGCAGAAACACCATTCTCAGTTGAAAGGAAAGCAGTTCCCCCTTGACAAACTTGATTGTGACCCCAATAGCTCTGCAGATGAATGGAAAAGGAAGTACTTTTTAACATGCATTTTAGAGGGCCAACGAAGAACTAAGGCCAGACCTCTCAATTACTCTAAACTGTATGTGATAAACCAAAAGCCAGAAGAGAATCCTGCAGCCTTTATGGAAAGGCTGAGAGAGGCACTAATAAAACATTCTTTATCTCTTGATTCAGTCAAGGGACAGCTCATCCTCAAGGACAAGTTTATTACACAGGCAGCTCCCAATATTAGAAGGAAACTACAGAAGCAAGCTACAGGACCAGAGAACCTCCTGAAGGTGGCCATTTTGGTCTTTTATAATAGGGACCAGGAGAAGACCAGAAAGAAAAAGAGAAAGCTCAGGAAAAGGACAGAGGCTCTAGTAGCAGCTTTATAGGCTTGCAAAGTCTACGATCCTCTAGGTGCATCTGTTCGTTGCTATCGGTGTGGTAGACCAGGGCATTTTAAGAAGGAATGCCCAGGCAGCAAGTAGAAGCCATCTCAATCCTGTCCAGCCTTTAGAAGAGACCACATGAAATGAAACTGCCCCCAAAGACAGAGGTCACAGGGTTCAGAACCAGTCTCACAGATGGCCCAGCAGGACTGACGGGTCCCAGGGCTCAAATCCCCGGCTCCAGCAACTCAGACTGCCATTACAGCACAGGACCCCTAGGTGATTCTGGAAATTAAAGAAAGGAAAGTAGACCTCCTTCTAAACACTAGAGCCAGTCTCTCTAATCCAGGCCTCCCCTCTTTCCATAGCACGACCTCAAGGAGTATCTCAGGAAGAACTCTAATCCAATATTTTTCTCAAACTTAGGTGTAGTTAGGAAGACCTATTGTTTACACATGCTTCCAAGCCATTGTCATGAGTCAGAAAAGTCTCCAAATTAACCCAAGGAAATAATTTTAACTGTTTACACTCCACATATGTGACAAGATCACTGTCCTCTAGGGGGAGCTCTTAGCTAACAAACGGCCAGTAAAGCAAGAAGTACATAAGGCAGGATAAGCAGTAGTCACTCTAAATAACATTTCTTCTCAGACACAAGTGTTCAATTAGCTGAACTACTAGCTCTTACAAGAGCTCTTGAATTAAGCAAGGGAAGATAGCTAACATTTATACTAACTCCAAGTATGCTTTGATAGCTTTTCATGCTCATGCTGCCATTTAAAAGAAAAGACATTCTCTTGCCACTACTGGATCTCCTGTAAAATAGCACCAGGAAATGTGGTATTAGTGAAAATCTCACCTCCCTCCTTCCCTATGTCAAGCTGGGAAGGGCCTTGCATTGTTCTTTCAATCTCCTCGGCAGTAAAAGTTACAGGAATCAACTCCTGAATACATTGCACTCAAGTCAAGGCCTGAAGAGCTGGGGCAGCAACCCCTGACAACCCAGAGGAATATCCTGAATATCAATGGGGAGAAATAGAAGATCTTAAGCTGAAAAGCATAAAAGATAAGTAACTTGCGATATTTTGCTGAGACTGATGGTTTCCAGCTGCATCCATGTCCCTACAGAGGACATGAACTCATCCTTTTTTATGGCTGCATAGTATTCCATGGTGTATATGTGCCACATTTTCTTAATCCAGTCTGTCACTGATGGACATTTGGGTTGATTTCAAGTCTTTGCGATTGTGAATAGTGCTGCAATAAACATACGTGTGCATGTGTCTTTATAGCAGCCAAATATCGCATGTTCTCACTCATAGGTGGGAATTGAACAATGAGATCACTTGGACACAGGAAGGGGAACATCACATACCGGGTCCTATTGTGGGGTGGAGGGAGGGGGAGGGATAGCATTAGGAGATATACCCAATGTACATGACGGGTTAATGGGTGCGGCACACCAACATGGCACATGTATACATCTATAACAAACCTGCACGTTATGCACATGTACCCTAGAACTTGAAGTATAATTTAAAAAAAGAAAAAAAACGATAAGTAACTGAGTACAGACCACTCATCTTACTCAATCCCACTGCTACCTCACCAGATAATTTGTATTATTTCCGGCCTTTCCTCTCAAAATTTGCCACCAAATATTAGAACTTCTTTTTAACGCATGTTGGCAGGCAGATTTTAATTATTCATAGAATTGCATTTGTAACTTTGTAGGTCCCTAAAGGGAAATGTATGTATCTTGGCAAGTAGTTTTAAACGGAAATTATTTACTACACCACTCTTGTGGGAATTATTATAGTCATGCTACTATTTGCAATAGAACTATACACTCTGGCACCACAATGTAGCATTCTGGTTGTAAAATTCTAATTGCTGTAATATTTTGCCTAATTATCATCCTTATAACAAGATTAGTAATTGCAGAAAAGATTAATCAAGGTTGTTTTGCTTATAGCAGGAATAATCATTACAGATAAGAAGTAAGCATGAAAGTTTTACTATCATTCATTTTGATGGGACTTTGTATTGAAGATTGGTAATATGGTGCACTGTAAGCTATGAAAAGGTTAGGAAAAAAGAGATTTTATATAAGGAAAGATTTTGTATGGTAAAATTCTTGTCCTAAAAGGAAATGATTGGTTGTTTAAAGGAAGGATGTTTAGGACAAGTCAGAAAGTTTGAGTATGTTGTAAGAGGGTCTGTGAAAGTCATAAAAGAACTTAATAATTCAAGGAAAAAATTGTCAAGATTAACACTAAAGTTATTTTAGTCACCCAGTAATTTATTTCTCACAATCATATTGCAAGTTATAAAAAATAGCCTAAGACTAAAATTATTCTCTAATGGCAAGTCAAGGGGGAAATGTATGCTTTTCTCAAGGAAAATGTTACTTTTATATTAAAGTTTCTGCTAATGTACAGCACCATCTAGTGGAGGCAAACCGGTAATACAATCCATTGGTGTAACTAACAGATATCACCCTCGATTGTCATAGTTTTGGTCTGTAATACCCCCACTAATAGTGGTAATCTTAATACTCATATGCTAACCATATGTTTTAAATTTTCTTGTAAAATTTATCTATTTTCACTAAAAAGCAATCAAACTCCAAATGGTGCTGCAAACCAAACCACGCATGGACACACCATTCTTCCGAGAACCATTAGATCAATATCTGGAGGAGGCCCAACTTCTGTTCTCCTACACAACACCCCTTTTCAGCAGGAAATAGCCAGAAAGAATTGTCATCCAACATCCCCTAGCAGCAGTTAGGTTTACTTCTCCAGAGGGGGGAAATAATACAGGAGATAAGAAATAATTTTTAGGCAGCTTGAAAGGGTGGAGGTTATCAGTGAATTTTTCTTTAATAAAAAGCAACCCCCGAACAATTTCCTTTCTAACAGAAAGTGGCTTGAATAACCAGAAGGGCACGCATTAATATTCAAATACCAGAGGCTAGAAACCAGATCCACCCAACATGGTGGTTCCCGCCCTCTTCTCCTTGTCACCATGTGTGACAGGTGTCATGGCTGCCTCCAGATAACACCATGTGTGCAGGACATTATGACGACCCACATTTGCATCTTAAAAGGCTACAGTAGGAGGACCAGTTTTTTCGGGGCTACGTGAATGACACACTTGGTCAAACCAATCCCCTGGACCCTATGCAAATCAAACACTGCCTCTTCCAGACTCCCAATATAACCTACTGCTTTCCATGGTATCACCATTCGGAGCCTCCCTCCCTCTGTAGGGGGACCTGTTTTTCTTCTTTCTTTCTTCTTTTTACTTATTAAACTTTCTGCTCTTTAACACTGTTGTGGGAATCAGGAGACCAGAGGGACCCATGGGTGGAACAGGAGGATTTTATTTAGGTGGCCACTGCCTCAGCAGATTAATATCCAGAGGCTGAGCAACGAACGGAGACAGGGCTTGACTTTTATTCTTGCAACCAAAGTGGGAGTGGCTTGCCAGTGGCAAGAAACTTGTGGGGCAGGGAAAGCAAGCTTACAAAAGCAGAACAAAGGCAGTCATAGTTATGGTCTGTAATCAAACGTAATCAAAATGTGACAGGTTCCTAAGTCAGGCTTACATGTGACTCTTGCTATGAAGGACAGGTGGCTGTTAACTAGGTTTGCTCCAGATGCCTGCACAGCCTTATCTTGTGTCCTTCGCTATGGCACCCAGATGGCTGCAATCTAACCTTGCTCAAGCACGTCTCATGACCTCCGCGGTGCTACTCAGATGAAAAACAGAGACTTACAGACACTAGTTACAGAAATCAGGAAACCATAAACTCATAAAAACTTGCAGAGCAGGGTACAATCGCACGGAAGGGGGAGGGATTTGAGGGGGAAGCTGCTCATACCAAAGGAAAGAGGGAACATTTGTTTTCCCTCTCACATCTCCTGCTTCATCACCACTTGACAGTGTGTTCATGTTGTTAATCTTATTGGCTCACAGGACCCTGGTGTTTCTCAAGTCGTCAGAGTTGTATCAATAAGAGCGAAATGCTACTGTAAGTACTGCACATTTCTAAGAAGTATTTAGGGAAATCCAAAGACAAAAGGGAAAAAAAGCAACAGAGGAAATTTTAGCCCCTGAACCTTATAACTACAGCTAACAGTTAAAATAGTCTAACCTCCAGACAGGTATGTAAAACCTCACACTGAAAACCAATGCAGTTTTGTTTATCTGTTTGTTTACCCTGTATATCATGTACAACTTTAAACAAAAATTTAAAAGCGCACTAAAATACAAACACAGTTTGAACAGACATAGCAAGTATCAGAATCAGAATCAGATATGGCAGAGATAGTAAAATTATCAGGTCAGAAATTTAAAAAAAAACTATGATTAATATGCTAAGGGCTATAAAAGAGTGAATAACATATAAAACACATAAGTAGTATAAACAGAGATAAAAACTATAAAATTGAATTTTTTTAATGCAAGAAATGGAAAACTAATAGAAATGAAAAGTGATTTTGATGACTTGATGGTCTTATCAACAGTTTGGATATCACCAAGATAAGAATAAGTAAGTTGCAAAAAAAAAAAAAAAAAAAAAAGTCAGTAGAAACTTCCAAAAATAAAATGCAAAAAAAAAAAAAAAAAAAAAAAAAGTAATTAAAAAGCCAGGACAAAATATATAAGAATTCTAGGACAATTTTTAAAAAGGTATAATATATGTATAATGGGAATATATGTAGAAGAAAAGGTAAGAGACAGGATATATAATTGAAGTAGTAATGAGTGAGAATTTTCCAAAAAAAACAAAAAAGAAAAAAATGAAACTAAATTACAGATGGATCTAGGAAGCTTAGCAAACACCAGGAAGATAGAATGAACCAGCAAGAAGAAAAAAAAGAAAGAAAGAAACTCTAGCTGTAGGCATGAAACTGCAGATATCAAAGACAAGGAAAAAATCTTGACAGAATGCACGGGAAAAAAATTTACAGAGGAAGAAGGATGAGAATTAAATATAACTTCTTTTCAGATACCATGCAAACAAGAACAAAATCGTGTGAAATATTTAAGTTATTGAGAGAAAATTATTATGAAAGGAAAATATATTTGGCCACTTTAAGCTGGGAGCCCCTCAGGGCAAATATGCCTCCCATTCTATTCAAAGGCATCCCTCTGCTCACAAAGATAGATTCATATTATGATTGCCTCCCTTGGAAAGACTTATCAGAAACTCAAAATAATACAACCATCTGTCTCTCACCTACCTGTGACCTGGAAGCCCCCAGTTGGGGAACATATACTTGAGTTGTCTCTACCTTTCTGGAAAGAACTAATGTACTTCTTACATATATTGATTGATGTCTCATGTCTCCCTAAAATGTATAAAACCAAGCTGTGCCCTAACTACCTTGGGCACACGTTTTCAGGAATTCCTGAGACTGTGTCACAGATGCATCCTCAACCTTGGCAAAATAAACTTGCTAAATTAACTGAGATCTGTCTCAAATTTTTGGGATTCACATAATCATCAACCAAGAATTCTAATTTCGGCAAAAATTATCCCACAGAAATCTAAGAAGAAATAAAGATGTTTTAGATAAACAATAATTAGAAGATTTTTTTTTTGCCTAAAGATCTGCCTTGCAAGGCACGTTAAAAAAAAATTAGAAAGAAAAATTGATATAGATCAAAAACTTAAATCTCCACAAAAGGAAGAAAGAGCATTAGCAAAGGAATAATTGAAGGTAAAATAAAGTCTTTCATTTTTCTTATTCTTAGTTCATTTAATGGATAAGTGTTTGACCACAATATTAATAGCAATGATGGCATTGGTCATTATAGCTTATGGATAAGAAAATTTTATGGCAGCAATGTTACAACGGATAAGAGGGAGGAATTGAGAATATGCTGCTATAAAATACTTGCACTTTCTGGGAGATGGTATTGTGTTCTTTGAAAGTTGGCTTCGATTAGCTGTATAATTTTATGGCAATCACAAAGGCAACCACTAGAAAAAGTTTTATAAAAAGTATAGTAAATATGTTGAGAAAAAAAATTAAATTATATAAGATCTTAAAACCAGAAAAGGGTGAAAAAGAGCGCAATACAAAACAAAGGAAAAGGCCAACAAGAAGAGGAACAAGTATAATACATATTAATTCAACTGTATTAGTAAGCATTTTTAGTATCAATGATCTAAATACAACCAACACCACCAAAATACAAAAGGTTATTCAAGGCTACTATGAAAACCTTTACATGCATAAACTAGAAAACCTAGAGGAGATGGATACATTCCTGGAAATATGCAATCCTCATAGCTTAAATCAGGAAGAATTGGGAACTCTGACAGACAGTAACAAGCAGTGAGATTGACATGGTAATATAAAAAATGCCAACAAAACATAGTCGAAGACTAAATGAGTTCTACCAGACATTCAAAGAAAAATTGGTACCAATCCTATTGACACTATTCTACAAAATAGTGAAAGAAGAAATAATTCTATGAAGCTGGCATCTCCCTAATATCAAACGTGGGAAAACACATAATAAAAAGAGAAAAATACAGACCAAAATATCTGATAAACATATATGCAAAAATCCTCAACAAAATGCTAGCTAACCAAATCCAACAGCATATTAAAAAGATAATACATCATGATCAAGTGAATTTCTTTTTTTTTTTTTTTTTTTTTTTTTTTTGAGACGGAGTCTCGCTCTGTCACCCAGGCTGGAGTGCAGTGGCCGGATCTCAGCTCACTGCAAGCTCCGCCTCCCGGGTTCACGCCGTTCTCCTGCCTCAGCCTCCCGAGTAGCTGGGACTACAGGCGCCCGCCACCTCGCCTGGCTAGTTTTTTGTATTTTTTTTTTTTTTAGTAGAGACGGGGTTTCACCGTGTTAGCCAGGATAGTCTCGATCTCCTGACCTCGTGATCCACCCGTCTCGGCCTCCCAAAGTGCTGGGATTACAGGCTTGAGCCACCGCGCCCGGCCGATCAAGTGAATTTCATACCAGTAATGGAGAGATGGTTTAACATATGCAAGTCAATAAATGTGATACATCACATAAACAAAATTTCTCTTAAAAAATCACACAATCAACTGAATAGACAAAGAGAAACCATTTAACAGAATCCAGCATCCCTTTAAGATTAAAACCCTCAGCAAAATCAGCTTACAAGGGAGATACCTTAAAGTAATGAAAGCCATTTATGACAAACCCACAACCAACATAATATTGAACAGAGAACATTTGAAAGCATTACCTCTGAGAAATGGAACAAGATGAGAATGCCCACTCTCACCACTTCTAGTCAACATAGTACAGGAAATACTAGCCAGAGCTATCAGACAAGAGAAAATAATAAAAATGATCCAAACCACTAAAGAGGAAGTCAAACCATCACTGTGTACAGATGATATGATCATATACCTTAGAAAACACAAAAGACTCCTCAAAAAACTTCTAGAACTGATAAATGAATTAAGCAAAATTTAGGATAAAAATTTATGTACACAAATCAATAGCTCTGCTATACATCAACAGCAGCTAAGCTGAGAATCAAATCAAGAACACAATCTCTTTTACAATAGTTGCAAAAAATAAAATAAAATAAAATAGGAATATATCTAACCAAGGAGGTGAAAGACCTCTATAAGGAAAATTACAAAACACTGCTGAAAGAAATCATACTTGACACAAACAAATGGAAACACACCCAATGCTCACAGATGAATAGAATCAATATTGTCAAAATGACCATACTGCCAAAAGCAATCTACAAATTCAATGCAATTTCCATCAAAATACAACTATCATTCTTCACAGAACTAGAAAAAACAATCCTGAAATTCATAAGGAATGAAAAAAGAACCCATGTAGCCAAAACAAAACTAAGCAAAATGAACAAATATGGAGGCATCACATTACCTGACTTGAAACTATACTGTAAGCCCATAGTCACCAAAACAGCATGGTACTGGCATAAAAATAGGCACATAAACCAATGGAACAAAACAGAAACCCAGAAATAAAGCTAAATACTTACAGCCAACTAATCTTTGACACAGCAAACAAAAACATAAATTGGGGAAAGGACACTCTATTCAACAAATGGTGCTGGGATCATTGGCAAACCACATTTAGGAGAATGAAACTGGATCCTCATCTCTCATCTTACACAAATTTCCACTCAAGATAGATCAAGGACTTAAATATAACACCTGAAACCATAACAATTCTAGAAGATAACATCAGAAAAACCCTTCTAGACATTGGCTTAGGCAAAGACTTCATGAACAAGAAACCAAAAGCAAATGCAACAAAAACAAAGATAAACAGTTGAAACTTAATTAAAGGGCTTCTGCACAGTAAAAGGAACATTCACCAGAGTAAACAGACAACACACAGAGTGGAAGAAAATTTTCACAATCTATACATCCAACAAAGGACTAATGTCCAGAATCTACAAGGAACTCAAACAAATTAACAAGAATAAACAAGCAGTCCCATCAAAAAGTGAAAATAGACAATTCTTAAAAAAAGATATACAAATGGCCAACAAACATATTAAAAAATGCTCAACATCACTAATAATTAGGGAAATGCAAATCAAAACCACAATTCAATACCACCTTACTCCTGCAAGTATGGCCATAATCAAGCAATAATAGATGTTGGTGTGCATGCGGTGAAAAGAGAACTTCTACAATGCTGGTCAGAATGTAAACTAGTACAACCACTATGAAAAATAGTGTGGAGATTCCTGAAAGAACTAACAGTAGACCTACCATTTGATTCCACAATCAAACTACTGGGTATCTACCCAGAGGAAAATAAGTCATTATACCAAAAAGATACTTGGACATGTATGTTTATAGAAGCACAATTTGCAATTGCAAAAATATGTAACCAGCCCAAATGCCCATCAATCAACAAGTGGATAAAGAAATTACTACTCAGAGCCATAAAAAGGGAATAAATTAATTGCATTGACAGCAACCTGGATGGAACTGGAGACCATTATTCTAGGTGAAGTATAACTCAGGAATGGGAAACCAAACATTGTATGTTCTCACTCTTAAGTGGGAGGTGAGTTATGAGAATTCAAAGGCATAAGAATAATACAATGAACTTTGGGAACTCAGGGGAAAGGGTGGGAAGGGGATGAGAATAAAAGACTACGAATCGGGTTCAGTGTATACTGCTCGAGTGACAGGTGAGCCAAAATCTCACAAATCACCACTAAAGAACTTACTCATGTAACCAAATGCCACTTATTTCCCAAAAATCTATAGAATAAAAAATTTTTAAAAAAACTTAAGAAAAAGAAACGAGCAAGATTGACTTATTTATGTGGTAAATTACACATAAGATAAAATTTTCTTTTTAATCATTTTCAAGTATATTGTTCAGTGATGTTAAGTGCATTCAAATTGTTGTGCAATCAATACCACCATCCATTTCCAGAACTCTTTCACTTTTCCAAACTGAAACTCTCTACTCATAAAATGACTCCACATATGTCTCATCCCCCATCATTTTACAAACATCATTCAACTCTCTATCTTTATAAATTTGACTAATCTAGGTACCTCAAATAATTAGAATCATATAGTATTTGTCCTTTTGTGATTAGCTTATTTCACTTAGCATAATGCTTTCAGTGTTTATCCAAGTTGAAGCATGCCTCAGAATTTCATTTATTTATTTATTTATTTATTTATTGAGATGGAGTTTCACTCTTATTGCCCAGGCTGGAGCGCAGTGGTGCGATCTCAGGCTCACCGCAACCTCCGCCTCCTGGGTTCAAGCAATTCTCCTGCCTCAGCCTCTGGAGCAGCTGGGATTACAGGCATGTGCCACCACACCCGGCTAATTTTCTATTTTCAGTAGAGACGAGGTTTCTCCATGTTGGTCAGGCTGGTCTTGAACTCCCAACCTCAGGTGATCTGCCGGCCTCGGCCTCCCAAAGTGCTGAGATTACAGGCATGAGTCACCATGCCCAGCAATTTCCTTTATTTTTTTAAGACATTATTTCATACCACATTTTGTTCATCGATTCATCTTTCAATGGATATTTTCATTGTTTCCACCTTTTTGGCTATTGTGAATATTGCTGTTATAAACATTAGTTTATTAAGATTTGTTTACATACTTGATTTAAATTATTTTGGTTGTATATGCAGAAGTGAAATTGCTGAATTGTATAAGTGTCTGTTTAATTTTTGGAGAAACAGATTGTGCTATTGAATATTATAATATTTTTGAATATTATAAAACCTTCATGAAAACTATTTAATATTTAATAAAACATAAATAGTGAATGTGTTAGAATAGATACAAGTGGAAGCTAAAATTTTGTTTCATAAAAGGGCCTTTTAAATCAGTGGGGAAAGATATGTTAGTCAATAAATAGTGTCAGAACATAAATTATTTTTACAACAAAGAAGGACTTCTATTTCATCATTCAGATTGAAATAAATGCCAGATTAAGAAAATGTTTTAATGAGACATTTGGCACCTTTGATAATGTTACACAAACACACAAGTGAACTTTAGAATAATCTGTGAGGAAATGCCTTTCTAGGAATACAAGGTACATATTATCAATATTCACTAATGTCTGAGTGTAGTCTTCTGTTTACACAGTTTGGTTGCACTTCCCTAATCTCTTAAATTTAGGTGAGACCACAAAAATTATTTCAACAAGCATATGTGAATAGAAACAATTATAAAGGCAAAACTCTCCTTTTACCACTATGGTTGGTGATATTGTAAATGGTGGAACCTCGTTCTGCCTGGGATTTAGAATTGACATGTATATTAAGTAATAAATGACACTTTGTCATTTGACCCAATGAAATTTGGAGTTTAGGACTTTATTATCACCTGGTCTATGCTGACTAAAAACCACTTGACATGTAACAGAAACAATCAAGAAACAGTGCTGATCAATTTAATGTTTACAATTAAATCATTTTTCACATGTATAGTCATAAAGAAATCACAATAACTAATACAAGCAGAATAAAGCATGTTTCCTGTATTTTTGCTAAAAAATAGCTTTCATTATTCAATAAAAAAAATAGAAATTTGAACAAAGGGCGAAGTTTATATAAAAAGCTACATAAATGGCCAATTGGCATGTATCAATATTTAATGTCATTAACAATTCAAAAAATCAACTTTGGGGTAACTATGGAAGGCTATACTAAAAAGACTGACAAAGAATAAGGAGTTTACTGGAAAAATACCAGAGTATTCATCTACTGTTGATGCAGTCTTTATAGTGAAACATGTGAATATATCTGTCAAATTTTATGATGTCCTTTTCTTGACCAAATTTATATCTAAGAATAAATGTTATCACGCTATTCACAAAAATACAGAAAGGCACATGCTCATCAGGTGGGCTCTGACAAAGTGATGGTACAGGGATAGGACAGAGTGATGTATCATCATCAGACTACATAAGGCCTCATATCTATACTAATATGGAAAAACCTCCAAGAAACATTTTTAAGAAGAAGACATTCTCATAATTTGGTGGCCTACATAGCATCCACTCTCTCAAAAAGACTGAGGTATATTCTAAAATTAAATGTACAGCCGAGTTTATGAGAAATAAAGGAAATTCTTTGTGACCAGAAAAAAATAGGGGACCTGAAAACCAAATAAGCTAGTGACTTGACACCATGGATAATGGGAATATGGGGAAGGGGAATATAAAAAATCTAAGACCTCCTACTACAATGTCAGCACTGGGATGGGAGATATGGTTGTGTATGCATATGAAATGGGGAATCAACACACGTTCCACTGTACAATGTTGAATCTCATAAAGTATTATATTTCCAGTAAAGAGTGAAAAGAGTGAACCATAGAGGAAAGAAAATTCAGCCATTAGACACATGAAAGGAACAAAGAATCTCCTCTTTGATTCTGAATATGAGAAGAACAAATTTTCAATTGGGAATTTATAATACATTTATGCCACATATGAGTCTTATATTTCAGTTTGTATGGCACACACAGTTTGTTCTCTGATTAGTGTTATTTGCAGAAATAGTACAAGACACATAAATTTAAAAGCCCTTGAAAATAGAAATTTAAGACCATATTTGCAAATTACTCATAAGTCAAATAAACATAACAAAATTATTCAAATATTTTAAATTAAATAAAGACATGAGATACCAACCGTCTCACACCAGTTAGAACGGCGATCATTAAAAGTCAGGAAACAACAGGTGCTGGAGAGGATGTAGAGAAATAGGAACACTTTTACACTGTTGGTGGGAGTGTAAACTAGTTCAGCCATTGTGGAAGACAGTGTGGCGATTCCTCAAGGATCTACAACTAGAAATACCATTTGACCCAGCCATCCCATTACTGGGTATATACCCAAAGGATTATAAATCATGCTGCTATAAAGACACATGCACACATATGTTTATTGCAGCACTATTCACAATAGCAAAGACTTGGAACCAACCCAAATGCCCATCAATGATAGACTGGATTAAGAAAATGTGGCCCATATATACCATAGAATACTATGCAGCCATAAAAAAGGATGAGTTCATGTCCTTTGTAGGGAAATGGATGAAGCTGGAAACCATCATTCTCAGCAAACTATCGCAAAGACAGAAAATCAAACACCACATGTTCTCACTCATAGGTGGGAAGTGAACAACGAGAACACTTGGACACAGGAAGGGGAACATCACACATCGGGGCCTGTTGTGAGGTGGGGGGAGGGGGGAGGGATAGCATTAGGAGATATACCTAATGTAAATGATGAGTTAATGGGTGCAGCACACAAACATGGCATATGTACACATATGTAACAAAACAGCACGTTGTGCACATGTACTCTAGAACTTAAAGTATAGTAATAAAAAGAAAAATCCAAATAGACTGAAAAAGAAAGAAAGAAAGAAAGAAAGAAAGAAAGAAAGAAAGAAAGAAAGAAAGAAAGAAAGAAAGAAATGCACATAAACATGTGTGTATTGTCGCTAAAATTATGCCAAGGCAAAATTTAGAGATTCATGTTTCTACTAGCAAATAAGAAATGAATTTTGCATCCAACTACAGAAGATAGAAAGAGAACAACAGCAAAACTCAAGGAAAATAGAAGTATATCATAATGTTAAGAGAAAAAATAAAGAGAAATAAAATAAACAATAAGGAGATGAAAAAAGACCCAAAGCTGTTGCTTTGAACAGACTAACAAAATAAGAAATTTAAAAAAAAACCTTGTTAAAATGCATTAAAATATTAAAAATATGAGAAGCCAATAATTCTGTGAGGTTAAATGCTTTAGAAATAGACACACTACTATGCATAGCCCACATGTTGGTAAATAAAGTGGATAAATTTTTAAATGAATGAAGCATATCCAAACTTTCTCAGAAAGAATGAAAAAGCATGAATATTTAACAAATAATACATTAAATAGGCTGAGAGTGACAGCTGACACCTGTAATCCCAACACTTCAGAGGTCGAGACTGGTGGATAATTTGAGCCCAAGAGTCCGAGACCAGTCTTGGGCAACATGGCAGAAACACGTCTCTACGAACAATACGAAAAAATTCAGTCATGGTGGCATGCACCTGTAATCCCAGCTACCCTAAAGGCTGAGTTGAGAGGACCACTTGAGCTAGGGAGGTCAGGGCTGCAATGAGCCACAAGTGTACCACTGTACTCCAGTCTGGGTGAGAGTCAGACTGTGTCTAACTAAATAAATAAGTCAAAATCAACTTCCTCTCCCTGTCTCTCTCTATAAAACAAACTATACAGTTTGAACATTTTAAGAGGAAAGCTTCACCAAACTATATAAGAGGAAAAAAAATATTATTTAAATTATATCAGAAAATAAAAACATACTGCGCAAATCAGCTTTGATGCCAGTATAACCGTGATACCAAATCCAGAAACAAGAAACTTAGATCTTGAAAATATAAGATGAAATCCACTTATGGACATAAACTAAAAATTTCTAAATAAGATATTTGTTAACTTAATTCAGGGAATTTATGAATGTTTTCATTTTCTAGAAAAAGTTTTAATGTAAATCGTAACACTAACAAGTTATTTTACATATATAATGTTTGTTTGTAAGACTTCTTAAAATGTGTAAATACATTAAAGAAATAAATAATTAGAAAACGGGCAATCTTTTATTAATATATCACTGTTTTATTAATATGCCACCAAAACATTTAACTTGTTATGTAGTATATTTAAGGAATAAGACAGAAATATTTACTATCCCAATATATATTCAACATTAACCTGGATATCCTAAGCAGTTTTTAGCAAGACAAGACAAAGAAGAAAAACAGCCTAATTTTTTTTTTGTTATTTTTCCATCCCTCACCAGGACAGCCTCACATTTTCAAAAGTAAGACAAAAACTGTCATTGTTCTTAGATGGTCTAAATGTCTACACAGGAAAACAAAAAGAATATGTGGGCCAGGCATGGTGGCTCACACCAGCACTTTGGGAGGCCGAGCTGGGAGGATCACCTGAGTTCAGGAGTTCGAAACCAGCCTGGCCAACATGGTGAAACATCATCTCTACTAAAAATACAAAAAGTAGCCAGGCATGGTGGCGGGCAGGCACCTGTAATCCCATGTACTCGGGAGGATGAGGCAGGAGAATCACTTGAACCCAGAAGGCGGAGGTTGCAGTGGGCCGAGATTGTGCCACTGCACTCCAGCCTGGGCAACAGAGCGAGACTCAAATAAATAAATAAATAAAATAAAATAAAATAAATAAAATAGGATCAATTAGCTATTTAAATGTATAAGGGAACAAAATTATACCTGTGGAAAAAAGGTAAAATTAAATTTCTATAGTATTGTTTTTTAATGATACATAAATCTGATATGTTACATTTTACAATCAGTTTGTCAGTTTTAAGAAAAGATCCCTGCTGGGATTTTAACTGAGATTACATTGAATGAAGAGATAATTTCCATGGTATTGAATAATTTGAAGACTATAATGCATCTTTCATGTCAACATCTTGTACTTATGTTTTATACACTTCTGTGAAGTGTTTTGGACATTTTAGGCTTTTATGAGATTGTCAGTGATTTTTAATTATGTTTAAGCTGTTTGTTTCCAATATAATGAAATAAAATTGATTTTAATTTTTTTTTTTTTTTTTTTTTTTTTTTTTTTTGGAGATAGAGTTTCACTCTTTTTGCCCAGGCAGGAGTGCAATGGCGTGATCTCAGCTCACTGCAACCTCTGCCTCCGTCTAATTTTTTGTATTTTTAGTAGAGATGGGGTTTCACCATGTTTGTCAGGATGGTATTAATCTCTTGACCTCGTGATCTGCCCACCTCGGCCCCCCAAAGTGCTGGGATTACAGGCGTGAGCCACCCCGCCTGGCGATTTTAATATTTTAATCCTGTCTCAGTTTTGAAAGATTCACTTTTTAATTCTGACAGTCTATTATTATTTTCTACATAGGTAAATATGTGTCCATGAATAATGACATTTTATTTATCCCTTTTAAATTCTTAGATCTTTATTTCTCTTTTGCACTTTATTTCATGGGTCAAGACTTTGAGTAAAATATAAAATTAGGATGACAAACTCCCTTTAATTTACCAGGCACTTTCCAAGTTTTATCACTGAGAGCCCCATGTACTGAAAAACATTTCAGTGTCTGTAAAACTGAAAAGTTTAATCACTCTGTAAGAGATATGTGGATAACAGGCATTTATGTCTGTTTTTTGTTCTTATAGAGAAAAATTTTTAACATTTTACTATCAAACATGGTCTGTGGTTTTGGTAGAAACTTTAATCTACTGAAGATTTCCTCTTCTATTCATAATTACATTTTAAAAATCATAAATAATGTTAGATATCTTCAAAGAATTTTTCTGCACTCACTGATATAACCAAATAATTCATATTTATTTTTCTATTAATTCACTACTTTGATCAGATTTTGAATGTGGAGCCAATCCGGCTTGCCTGCCATAAAACTTCTGTGTCATATTATTCTTTATAATTATCACTGGATTCAAATTTGCTAGTAATTTGTTAAGAAGTTTGCATCTATATACATAATAGATTGGTGTGCGATACTTTTTGCATTAATCGTCTTTGCAAGTTTTGATATATACACGATGCTGACGGCAAAAAACAATGTGTGATATATTTTCTCTTTTTCTGGTATCTGACAATATTTATGTTTGAGTGATTTTGTTTTCATCTTTTTACATATTTGATTGAATTGATCAGATATTCCATATCGACTGTAGTTTGCTTCAGGATAAAGTATTCATTTGCAAATAAACTATTTTTAGTCAATATGGAGCTTTTTAAATTTCATGTGTTCATTTTAGTAACTTGGTTTTCAACTTCTCTGACTATTTAATATATGATATCACATCCATTGGCTCAACTCTTTTTTTTTTTTTGTAGTATACTCTTAAGATGTTTTGATATCTACAAGTTATGCAGTAATACATTCCTGAATTTGTGTGTATTCGTCCTGTACTCTTTTTTTCTGATCTGTGTCTCAACACTGTTATCACTTTTATTACTCTATACTCCAAAAAATACCTTAAACATGGCTGATTATCTCTGTTGTATATTTGCTTGCTACTTTATTGTTTTCAGTTTCTATTTCTTCTTTCTTCTTTGAATTTAGTTATATGTTCTTTTACTAATGTCATAAGGTGAATGCATAATGTTTTAAGACAGATCATTGTATTTTTGTCTTTGTGGTTTTCTATGTAAATGGATTTAAGACTGCAAAATTTCCTCTATGCACATATTTTAGCTATGTCTCACCAATTTTAAGATGTAGGATTTCCATTTTATTCACTTCACAATACTTTATATTATCATGATTTATTATTTGATACATAATATAACAGAGTATTTCTGATTTTCCAAAAGAATTAGAGATTTTTCCAGTTATCCTTTTGTAATTTATTATTAACTTATTTTTATTGTAGTAAATAGAAGAATGGACTGTACATGATACCAATCTTACAAAATTTGCTGAGACATGTTTTCAGCCCAGCATATGGTTAAATTTGATAAAAGTTCTATAACCACTGGATAATAATATGTACTTTGCAGCTGTTGGGCAAAATAGTATTACGTATACAGTATCTTTTTGTTAAAGTCAAATCTTCCACATTCCAACAGATGTTTTTTGTGTGTTCTTCCTATTAGACACCCAGTCAGCTATGTTAAATCTCTCACTATGGTTAAATTATCTTGTTTCTGTTAATTCTTGCTATGTATTTTAAAATTCAACTCGGTAGCTCTTTGTTGCCTTCAAACAGACTGTGTGTAGTTTTTTTATTTTCATTTTTTCTAATTGTTCTCAGCAGAAAAGTTGCTTTGGAATAGCACACACTCCCATTGTCATAAGAGAAGTCCACTTGGTAGTATTTATACCTTTTTCATTATTTTGAAAACCATTTTATAATTATTTTACCTTGATACTGTAAAAAATAATTTTTATGACAATTTTTTCTGGAAAACCTCAGAGTTCTTATTTTCTATATTTATGTATCTCATCATCGTTTTAACTTTGGGGTCATAAATAACTACTCTGTATATTTTTGTTAAAAATAAAGTTAATCATAACATCTGCAAAAATAAAGGCAGTTTTAATACTGCCCTTCTAATATTCTAATATCTAATGTTTTCTTATTACAAATGATATCTCTCAGAGCATTCTTAAATAGTAGATATGAATTGTAATTCTTCCCTTCTCTTGACGTTAATGAGGATACTTCAAGTATTTTATCATGATGATTAACAGATTATTTATTATTATTTTTTTCTAGCCCTAGTTGACAAACTCTTATTTTTAAAAATCATTTGTTGGTATTGTAAACCTTTTCTATGCCATTCAAAAAACAGTGTATTCTCCTCATCAGATTTTGTAAGTTCAACGAATTATATCAATGTTTGAAATCATATTAAATCTATTTGAAATGCAGTATCCAACTTTAATTGTGAGTCTTAGGAAGATGATGGAGACAAGACTGGGCTAACATGCAGCTTCTACTTGGATGGACAGAACCTGCTGAGACGCACACCGTGAACTTTTGCTCCAAGAACAACATCAGAAACATACCAGGAAAACTGAAAGATTTCACAAATCCTTTGAAAGAAGCAGCATGCCACTGCAAATTCTGCAAGACACAAAAAAAACTGAGTTTCCAAGGTGTGAGAAGGGGGAAACTTGCCTCCAAACACAAATGCCTATTGGTGAATTCAAAAATCCACATCATGGGAGAAGAATTCAACCTTAGCTAGAGCTGAAGTGGATTTAGAGAGCTGTGCAAAATATAAAAGTAGAAGCAACAGTGGTGGAAAGAGCCTTATAAGCACTCAGAGTCTCCAGCTCAAGCCCAGGGAAGACATTCCTGACTATATCTCACAGGGGCCCTCAGGGAAGACAGCCAGAAGAATTAGGGAGTGGTCACAGGTGAAAAAAACTTCCAACTAAATTTTATATAATATAAAATATAATAATAATTTCAACTGTGCACAAATTTTCTTGAGCAGAATCCAAAGGGTTAACTGTAACTGCTACAGATACCAGCACAGGAGTCACCACGTTTGCTTTCTCAGTGGAGAAGCTCAAGGCCTGGATCAAGTTCTAAGTAGGCACTGCAGGAGCAAGACCAGCCTTGCCAACCTTATGGGAACTGTGTGAGGCCTTTTACTACTGGTGATCTCCCACTTTTCTGGCAAACGATATGACACAGCAGAGGCAGCCACAGTCCCCTCTAGAACATAACTCCATTGGCCTGAAATGCCCTCCATTCCCTACTGTGGCCACAGCAGCCCCTGCCCAAGGAGTGTCTGAGAACAGACTTGCTTAATCTTGCCTCCACCTTATGACATTTATCTATAGCACCCTTATAGCTAAAAACAAAAGATATAAACTGTTGGAAGCTTCGTGTCCCACCCATCACTTAAAAAACTAGAATTATTACTCTGACCAATGTTGGGCAAGCTCATATACCTCAACTACTACCTTAGCTAATGCTCTCTTGAGAGTACCACCTCCTGGCTGAAGTCCAACAAACTCAGGCCATTTCAGCAACTCATGACAAAATCACCCTGCTCTCAGGAAGGAGAAAACAACAGCTAATTCCATTGCCTGCAAAATCCTGGCTAACAAGAGCTCCTGAGTATGTCTACCTGACAACTTCACTGCTAGCATAACCAGCATTCAGGAAAGCTAGCACACTAAACCAAATACTCTAACCATCTACTTCACTTCCCTGCCACCTCTACCAGAGCAGGTGCTGGTATCCACAGCTGGGAAACCTGACAACAGATCCCATCACAGGACTCTGCAGATATTCCCCAGTGCAAGCCTAGAGACTGATAGCCCTGTTGGCTGGTCAGACCCGGAAGAGATATAACAATCACTGCAGCTCAGCTTTCAGCAAGCCCCATCCCTAGGGGTAAGGTGGAGAGCACCACATCAGGAAATCAACCCGTGAGACAAAAGAATCTGAAGAGTTGGCCTTGATTTGCAGATATTTCCACTGTAATAGTCTGCTAAAATGAGAAGAAATCAAAAAAGCAATTCTGGTAATATGACAAAACAAGGTTCTATAACACCCACAAAAGATCACACCAGCTCCCCAGCAATGGATCCAAATCCAGCAGAAATCTCTGAATTTCCAGATAAATAATTCAGAAGGTTGATTACTAAGCCTACTCGAAGACATAACAGAATGGTGTTAACTAACTTAAATAAATTTTAAAAAATACATGATATGCATGAAAAATATTCCAGAGAATTAGATATCATTAAAAAACTCACAACTTCTGGTAATGAAAGACACACTTAGGGAAATATAAAATGCAGTGGAAAAGTTTCAACAATAGACTAGAACAAGTGGAATAAAGAACTTCAGAGCTCAAAGACAAGCTTTTTGAGTTAACACAATTAGACAAAGACAAAGAAAAAATAATGTTTTTAAAATAAGCAAAGCCTTCAAGAAATTTGGAATTCTATTTAATGGCTGAACATAAAAATAACTGGTGTTCCTAAAGAAGAAGAGAAATCTAAAAGCTTGGAAAACTCGTTTGAGGGAATAATTGAGGAAAACTTCCTGGTCTTGCTAGAGATCTAGACATCCAAATACAAGAAGCTTAAATTATACCTGAGAAATTTATTGCCAAAAATCATCACCTAGGCACATAGCCATCAGGTTATCTAAAGTCAAGACAAGGAAATAATTCTAAGAGCTGTAATACAAAAACATCAGATAACCTATAAAGGAAAATGTATGAGATTAACAGCAGATTTTTCAGCAGAGACCTTAGGGTCCCATGTTTAGCCTCTTGAAACAAAATAATTGTCAGTCAAGATCTCTGTATCCAGCAAAACTAAGCTTCATAAATGAAGAAAAGATAACATCTTTTTCAGACAAATGCTGAGAGAATTCAACAAAACTAAGCCAGCACTACAGGAAATGCTAAAAAGACTCCTAAATCTTGAAACAAAACCTTGAAATACACCAAAATAGAACCTCAATAAAGCATAAATTTTACAAAACCTATAAAACAACGACACAATTTTTTTTTTTTTTTTTTGGAAAAAAAAAGGTATTTAAGCAACACCTAACATAATGAATAGAACAGCACCTCACATCTCAATACTACCAATGTTGAATTTAAGTAGCCTAAATGCTCCAATTAAAATATACCAAATGGCAGAATGCATAAAAATCCACTAACCAAGTATTTGCTGTTTTCAAGAGGCTCACCTAACACATAAGGACTCACATAAACTTAAGGTAAAGGGGTGGAAAAAGATATTTTATGAAAATTGAAATGCAAGCAGTAGTAGCTATTCTTATATCTGACAAAACAGAGTTTAAAAAAAAAGGGAAAAAAAGACACGCAGTGAAATTATATAATGATAAAAAGTCTAGTCCAACAAGAAAATATAACAATTCTATATATATATAACATGACACTGGAGCTCTCAAATTTATAAAACAATTACTGTTAGACCTAAGAAATGAGATAGATGGCAACACAATAATAGTGGAGGACTTCAACACTTCACTGAAAGCACTGGACAGGTCTCAAGAGAGAAAATCAACATAGAAACAATGGACTTAAACTATAGCCTAGACCAAATCAACTTAACAGATATTTACAGAACATTCTACCCAGCAACTACAGAATATACATACTTTTCTTCAGCACATGGAACATTCTCCAAGATAGACCATATGATATGATAGGTCACAAAACAAACCTTGATAAATTTAAGAAAGTCACAATTTTATCAATTATCCTCTCAGGCCACAGTGTAATAAAACTGGAAATTAACCCAAAAGGAACCCTCAAAACTATACAAATACATGGAAATTAAATATTATGCTCTTAAATGATCTTTGGATCAATAATAAAATCAAAATAAAAATTTAAAAAATATTTTAGCTTAATGATAATTGTGGCACAACCCATCACAATCATAGCATTAAAAGCTTACATTAAAAAAAGTCAGAAAGAGCTCAATTAGACCATTTAAGATCACACCTCAAGGAACTAGAGAAACAAGAATAAACCAACCCAAACCCTGTAGAAGAAAAGAAATAACAATATCAGAGCAGAAGTAAAGGAAATTGAAACAAAAATATACAAAAGGTAAATGAAACAGAAAGCTGGTTCTTTGAAAAGATAAACAAAATTAATAGACATTAGTGAAATTCACCAAGAAAAAGAGAGATCCAAATAAGCTCAATTAGAAATGAAATGAAAGCTATTACAACGGATTCCACAGAAATACAAAAGATAAAAAATACTGTGAACACTTTTATGCATACAAACTATAAAATCTAGAAAAGATGAATAAATTCCTGTAAATATACAACTCTCCTAGATTAAATCAGCAAGAATATGAAATTCTGAACAGACCAATAACAAGTAGTGAGATTAAAACAGTAACAAAACAATTGCCAACAAAAAAAAGTTCTGAACCAGTTGGATTTACAGCTGAATTCTATCAGACATTCAAGGAAGAATTGGTACCAACCTTACTGAAAACTATTTCAAAAGATAGAGAAAGAGGGATTCCTCCCTAAATCATTCTATGAAGCCAGTATCACCCTAATAACCAAACCAAGAAAGGACACACTATAAAAAAGAAAACTACCGACCAATATCCCTGATGAACATGATGCAAAAATCCTCAACAAAATACTAGCTAACTGAAACCAAGAAAATATCAAAAAGACAATACGCCACAATCAAGTGGGTTTTATACAAGAGATGCAGGGATAGTTTAACATACACAAGTCAATAATTGTGATACATCACATAAACAGAACTAAAAACAAAAATTTTATGATCATCTCAATAGACACAGAAAAAGCATTTGACAGAATCCAGCATCCCTTCATAATTAAAACCGTCAGCAAAATTAGCATAGAAGGGACATACTTCAAGGAAGTAAAAGCTATCTATGACACACCCACAGCCAACATTATACTGAATAGATAAAAGTTGAAAGTATTTTCCCTGAGAACTGAAAGAAAACAAAGATGTCTACTTACCACTTCTACTCAACATAGAACTGGAATTCCTAGCCAGAGCAAACAGAGAAACAAATAAAGGCCATCTAAATCAGTAAAGAAGAATTCAAACTGTCACTGTTTGCCAAGGATATAATCGTATACTCAGAACACCCTAAAGACTCATCCAAAAAGCTCCTAGACCTGATAAATAAATTCAGCAGTTTCAAGAAACAAAATCAATCTTCACAAATCAATACCACTGCTATTCACCAACAAGGCCCAAGCTTAGAATTAAATCAAAAATTCAGTCTCTTTCACAACAGCTAATATACCTAACCAAGGAGGTGAAATATCTCTACGAGAAAAATTACAAAATACTGCTGAAAGAAATAATTAGCTACACAAACAAATGGAAACATATCCCATTCCCATAGATGGATAGAATCAATATTGTGAAAATGACCATATTACCAGAAGCAATTTAGAGATTCAATGCATTCTTGTACATTTCAATTATCTTCTTTAGATGTTTAATAATGCTCTTAGCATTTTAATGCTATAAATAGATATATTTTTTATTTTATTTATTTCACTTTTATTTTGCTTTATGTTGGTTTGATTTACAAATAAAAACTGTAAATTATATTCATCAACTCAGAATTTCTGGAGCATTTTTGCAGCCTACTTCATTATGTTACTTTAATATTTTCCATCTCTATCAATTTTGAGATTTTTTCTTTATTAAAAGTAGCATTTTCACAAAAATAAAGATGATTGTTAGCTAAATTAGACAAATTAAGAACTTGTTATTTTCTCTGTTATACCTAAAATCTCTTACAGTAAGAAAGTATAATATAGAATTGAATTACTTTAAAGTTTAGGCTGATCAAAAGGTGAAAACCTCAGGTGTATGGAATGGCATTATTCTACAGAAAAGTTAAGTTTTCTACAAATTTTTAGTAATAAATAAATTTGCCAGGCACAGTGGCTCAATGCCTGTAATCCCAGCACTTTGGGAGACCAGGGCGGGTGGATCACCTGAGGTCAGGAGTTCAAGACCAGCTTGACCAACATGGTGAAATCCGGTCTCTACTAAAAATACAAAAATTAGCTGGGCATGGTGGCGGGTGCCTATAATCTCAGCAACTGGGGAAGCTGAGGCAGGAGAATCACTTGAACCTGGGAGGTGGAGGTTGCAGTGAGCCGAGATCCCACCATTGTACTCTAGCCTGGTCAACAGACAGGGACTCCATCTCAAAATTAATTAATTAACTAATCCACTAGGTAATGTTAGGAGAGAATATTCAACACAATATAAAGTATCATTTTGCTACACAAACATCATTCTGATTCTGTTTTCATCAATGCATGTATTTTAAGAAAATGAAATTAAGAAAAATATTTTGTTAAACTGTCCAAATTTAAATAATGCTTCATTTGATGACCTTGGATAACATGCATTGTTAATCCAAGAGGACAATAGAAACTCTAAAATTCTTTAGAATAATTATGTTTGAAATTAAGATCCCTTGAAAATCTTGATAATGAAATATACATATTTTGCTAAAATTTAATGTTTCTAACCAAAGCAAGCAATGTAATTTAGAATGTTTCAAAAATAAAATCTTTACACACAAATTATTTGTATAAATGTGCTTGAAACAATAAATAAAATTAAAACTTGATGAGCTAAGATTTTTAAGTGCTTGGTTTCCATATGAATAATTTAGAAAAATATATTTGTAGGCAATTTGTCCATCATATCAACAAATATTTATTTGCTATATATTTTTGAAAATTGTCTTCTTGATATTTCACATGTACATATTACAGACAATCATAAAAAATACAATTAAGTCTTTAGGAAAAGAATGTTCAAAAAAGCATCACAATAACTTGAATTTGAATTTTAAACATGTTGATTTAAATAACCAAATTTGAATTTGTATTTATACAGTGTAGATTTTAAGTAGGTTTCTAAATATGTGACATCCCAATGTTCCCCATTTAAAAGTCTTGCAAAAGATGTATTATTGATCTTTAATTATTATATTCACTTTTGTATCATACTCTTGATTTGGTAGTATAAAAAAATTATTTCAGCAAGAACAACTGTCATGCAGAATCCCAGACAAGTTGTAATTTTAACATAACATTTCACTTAAATACAGCTTAATTAATTTGCTGCTGATCATTTTTACAATAGGATCACATTTTACTTAAAGTTGCTACACAGATAAGGAAACACTGTATATGGGTTATTGGAGCATTTACCTGCTTTTTTTTTTTCTGCCTTTTCATTATTATTATGTTGAAGATTAAATGATCTAATGAGGAAAATAAGTCAATCATGATCAACTACTATGTATTTCTTCAGTTGTAGACTGAATCAAGTTGAAGCAAATTTATCAGATTATTTAATCTTAAAAAAGTTTCTAAGCACTATTTTGTATTTGAAAAAAATGAAACATACTGCTATATAACAGTTTAGGTTTTATTTCTAAAAGGAATATAAAAATACCTCTATCAATGCTATTTTAAATATGATACTTTGATTTTTTTCTGTCTATCCATTAAGATTTTTCTTAATTCTCCATTCTAGAATATGTCTCTTCTCATATCATTCACATTCACTTAAAGTTAGTTATTACATCCTAAACATCAGAAATATATCCATTTATTTACTTTAAATTTGCCTACCCAGTAGACTGCAAAATCTATAAAATCAAAGTACATCCTGATAGAACCTAATGGAAAGAGCCTGGGCTCTGGTGCTAGCTTACCTAGTTTGTATCCTAGCTATACCACTTGTTAGATATGGAAACTTGGACAAGTTTTAAACTCTCAGTGTCTCAATTCCTTATGTGAGAAATAAAGATCATCCTCAAAGAGTTGTGAAAATTTAATAACAATATTAAATATATTAAATGCTTTGCCCAACACAATGTAAGAACTATATAAATATTAAACATTATCTGTTGCTGTAGTCTTAACCCTTTTTCCCAGTGTCTAGTAGAATGTTTGACATATGGGGCATTTAATGAACATTTGTTGAATAAACGCATGAATAAATTTATAAATATTCGGTACTTCTAATATTGTATGAGTGATGGTGCTTCACAAAGAGATTAAAGTGTAAAAGATTTAGTCTAGTAGGTGAAACAGACACATGAATAGGCAGAACGGTAAAAATAAAAACAAAGGATTACAATAAAGTTTCTATAGTAACACATCAGAGAAGATGCTATCCCTATCTAGTAAAACAGGGAAGCTGTCTGGACAAATATAATAGTAGTACGGTGGATAGAAAACCACACTAATATTGAAAAAATCTAGTTTTAGTAGACATTCTACACTTTCTCTTTGGAAATGTATCAATGTGAGGAGATTTATTATTTTTCAGTTCTCTAGTTCTCTGTGTAAGTGATTTTTATTATCCTACCTAATTGGAGGAGGGCAGGCATTGAGAAGAGAAAATACTTGCGGAAAGTCAATATATACTATAAAGCATTAGGTAAGCATAAGATTTCTTTTTTGGTGGTATAAATGTTCATACAGCAAAAAAGTGCATCAGCTGGCTAAACAGCCACTACATGTTCTTTTCAACCTGTTTTAAAAGCACTCTAAATATGGTAACAGCAAATGTTTTATTTCAGTTTATTTCATCATTTTGTCTGCATTCATTCTTTAACTTCTTCTTGTGAATTTGTCTTTATTGTATTCCAAATCAAACAAATTACACAAGTGAATAACTTCTGCATTTTAATGTCTAAAGAAGAAAGAAAAAACCTTAGGTTTTGTAAACATAGTTAAAAAGCAGACTGCTGGCCTGGCGCAGTGGCTTGTGCCTGTAATCCCAACACTTTGGGAGGCTGAGATGGGCAGATCACCTGAGGTCAGGAGTTTGAGACCAGCCTGGCCAACATGACGAAAGCCCGTCTCTACTAAACATACAAAAATTAGACAGGCGTGGTGGCAGGCACCTGTAATCCCAGTTACTCAGGAGATTGAGGCAGGGAGAATTGCTTGAACCCAGGAAGAAGAGGTTGAAGTGAGCCGAGACATTTCATTAGAGCGAGATACCATCTCAAAAAAAAAAAAAAAAAAAAAAAAAAGACTGTTTTGCAGATGTGTTAACAGTATGTAATTCTTTTAGGATCACATAAAAAGAGAATTTGGATAAATATAGAATACATAAATACAAATCTGTAAGAATATGTTTTATTTTCTGGTATTTTTTAAACAATAAATATTTAGTTTGAAATAAAGGTGAAATAGAGATTAAGATAATTTCAAGGCTTTAACTCTTAGATCAGCCAAAGGTTTCCACTGTGTTGATCTGGTGTTAGACACTATTTACATTTCAAGTGAATAGTTTTAGATGGCTCTAATTAAAAATAATTTCACATTTTCCAAACTTTTTTTTTTTTTCTGGTATCAAGTAACTTTGAAAAACATTTGTTGTCTCTGGATGCCAGATGAGTCTAGCAATGAGAGAATCAGCAGATAACAATTTGCCTAAGGGTAATTTAGCTCCCTAAATCATGTTTGGCATGGAAGTATAATTAGCCATTTGCTCACATTCTGTGTCTGTTTGCTTACTTGCTTATTTAAATGAGTTCTCATCCTTTCTATTACAAATCACTATTTATTTTGGACTAGAGTTGTCTTATCTGAAGTTTATCTTAATATTTTCAGAGTACCTTGCAATACCCTAATATATGCTCCTTCATATTTTCAGCTAAAACTCTGCTCATTAGTCTTCTATATATTAAGATATTAAACTTTACTTCATAGTTTTCTAAATCACAGAAGCCTGAACATAAAACACTTGAAACTTACAAACTGCTATATTCTTAGACTTTGATTCAAAGGAGCTTAGAAGTTGTCACTCTGACCTAACAAGTAAAAAGATAAACAAACTGAAATAGCAGCAACTGTTTTTGCCTCTGTCAAAGAAGTGAGGTCACAGGGCAACATATTGCCTAAAAAATTAGAGGGATAGACAAGTGATTTATAGAAAATTACAATTTTTCAGAGCAAAAACCAAACAGCAGAAACCTCTGCAAAAACCAGTGTCAGGGTAGGAAAAGCTAAACTATAATTGAAGAATTGCTGAAGGCTCAGTGTGGACAAGCTTGAGAGTTAAAATTTTCACAGGGACCTAGTCATGGGGGACAGGGATCAGACTTTGCAGAGTTTTTTCCTCAGGATCTCAACCAGGTTGTCACAAGGAATAATAGAGAATAAGCCCCTTATGCTTCTAGCAGGTATTGGGATAAAGTAATCCTTTAAAAATATGCCAGAATAGTTTGCTCTCCTTAACATGGCCTGCTCTCAAAGAAACAATTTTAGCAAAGCCTAAGTTATTTATTTATTCATTTATGTTTAATTTCTTTTCAGAAGCAAACCAATTTATGGAATGGAAAATATCCAACTTCAGTCTGCCCCAGCTATCCTGTCCCAGTAAAGGTTGGGGAACTAATAAACACTTGTGAAGTTTATAGTCAAGAGGCATGTATCGGGGGAACCAGCCTCCAATATTTCAACATAGGTTCTTTTCTATTTTCCCTAAGTGTTGACTGGTCTGAGAAATAAAGGGAAAGAGTACAAAAGAGATACATTTTAAAACTGGGTGTCTGGGGTGACATCACATGTCAGCAGGTTCCGTGATGCCCCCTGAGCCACAAAACCAGCAAGTTTTTATTATGGATTTGAAAAGGGGAGAGGTGTACAAATAGGGTGTGGGTCACAGAGATCACATGCTTCAAGGGCAATAAAATGTCACAAGGCAAATGGGGGTGGAGCACGATCACAGGACCAGGGTGAAATTAGAATTGCTGATGAAGTTTCATGTCCCACTGGGCAAGCATTGTCATTGATAACATCTTATCAGGAGACAGGGTTTGAGAGCAGACAACCAGTCTGAAATTTACTAGGCAGGAATTTCCTTTTTTTTTTTTAATTTATTTATTATTATTATACTTTAAGTTGTAGGGTACATGTGCATAACATGCAGGTTTGTTACATATGTATACTTGTGCCATGTTGCTGTGCTGCACCCATCAACGCGTCATTTACATCAGGTATAACTCCCAATGCAATCCCTCCCCCCTCCCCCCTCCCCATGATAGGCCCCGGTGTGTGATGTTCCCCTTCCTGAGTCCGAGTGATCTCATTGTTCAGTTCCCACCTATGAGTGAGAACATGCGGTGTTTGGTTTTCTGTTCTTGTGATAGTTTGCTAAGAATGATGGATTCCAGCTGCATCCATGTCCCTACAAAGGACTCAAACTCATCCTTTTTGATGGCTGCATAGTATTCCATGGTGTATATGTGCCACATTTTCTTAATCCAATCTGTCACTGATGGACATTTGGGTTGATTCCAAGTCTTTGCTATTGTGAATAGTGCTGCAATAAACATACGTGTGCATGTGTCTTTATAGCAGCATAATTTATAATCCTTTGGGTATATACCCAGTAATGGGATGGCTGGGTCATATGGTACATCTAGTTCTAGATCCTTGAGGAATCGCCATACTGTTTTCCATAATGGTCGAACTAGTTTACAATCCCACCAACAGTGTAAAAGTGTTCCTATTTCTCCACATCCTCTCCAGCACCTGTTGTTTCCTGACTTTTTAATGATTGCCATTCTAACTGGTGTGAGATGGTATCTCATTGTGGTTTTGATTTGCATTTCTCTGATGGCCAGTGATGATGAGCATTTTTTCATGTGTCTGTTGGCTGTATGAATGTCTTCTTTTGAGAGGTGTCTGTTCATATCCTTTGCCCACTTTTTGATGGGGTTGTTTGTTTTTTTCTTGTAAATTTGTTTGAGTTCTTTGTAGGTTCTGGATATTAGCCCTTTGTCAGATGAGTAGATTGCAAAAATTTTCTCCCATTCTGTAGGTTGCCTGTTCACTCTGATGGTAGTGTCTTTTGCTGTGCAGAAGCTCTTTAGTTTAATGAGATCCCATTTGTCAATTTTGGCTTTTGCTGCTGTTGCTTTTGGTGTTTTAGACATGAAGTCTTTGCCCATGCCTATGTCCTGAATGGTACTACCTAGGTTTTCCTCTAGGATTTTTATGGTATTAGGTCTAACATTTAAGTCTCTAATCCATCTTGAATTAATTTTCGTATAAGGAGTAAGGAAAGGATCCAGTTTCAGCTTTCTACTTATGGCTAGCCAATTTTCCCAGCACCATTTATTAAATAGGGAATCCTTTCCCCATTTCTTGTTTCTCTCAGGTTTGTCAAAGATCAGATGGCTGTAGATGTGTGGTATTATTTCTGAGGACTCTGTTCTGTTCCATTGGTCTATATCTCTGTTTTGGTACCAGTACCATGCTGTTTTGGTTACTGTAGCCTTGTAGTATAGTTTGAAGTCAGGTAGCGTGATGCCTCCAGCTTTGTTCTTTTGACTTAGGATTGTCTTGGAGATGTGGGCTCTTTTTTGGTTCCATATGAACTTTAAAGTAGTTTTTTCCAATTCTGTGAAGAAAGTCATTGGTAGCTTGATGGGGATGGCATTGAATCTATAAATTACCTTGGGCAGTATGGCCATTTTCACGATATTGATTCTTCCTATCCATGAGCATGGTATGTTCTTCCATTTGTTTGTGTCCTCTTTTATTTCACTGAGCAGTGGTTTGTAGTTCTCCTTGAAGAGGTCCTTTACGTCCCTTGTAAGTTGGATTCCTAGGTATTTTATTCTCTTTGAAGCAATTGTGAATGGAAGTTCATTCCTGATTTGGCTCTCTGTTTGTCTGTTACTGGTGTATAAGAATGCTTGTGATTTTTGCACATTAATTTTGTATCCTGAGACTTTGCTGAAGTTGCTTATCAGCTTAAGGAGATTTTGGGCTGAGACAATGGGGTTTTCTAAATATACAATCATGTCATCTGCAAACAGGGACAGTTTGACTTCTTCTTTTCCTAACTGAATACCCTTGATTTCTTTCTCTTGCCTGATTGCCCTAGCCAGAACTTCCAACACTATGTTGAATAGGAGTGGTGAGAGAGGGCATCCCTGTCTTGTGCCAGTTTTCAAAGGGAATTTTTCCAGTTTTTGCCCATTCAGTATGATATTGGCTGTGGGTTTGTCATAAATAGCTCTTATGATTTTGAGGTACGTTCCATCAATACCGAATTTATTGAGCGTTTTTAGCATGAAGGGCTGTTGAATTTTGTCAAAAGCCTTTTCTGCATCAATTGAGATAATCATGTGGTTCTTGTCTTTGGTTCTGTTTATATGCTGGATTATGTTTATTGATTTGCGAATGTTGAACCAGCCTTGCATCCCAGGGATGAAGCCCACTTGATCATGGTGGATAAGCTTTTTGATGTGTTGCTGAATCCGGTTTGCCAGTATTTTATTGAGGATTTTTGCATCGATGTTCATCAGGGATATTGGTCTAAAATTCTCTTTTTTTGTTGTGTCTCTGCCAGGCTTTGGTATCAGGATGATGTTGGCCTCATAAAATGAGTTAGGGAGGATTCCCTCTTTTTCTATTGATTGGAATAGTTTCAGAAGGAATGGTACCAACTCCTCCTTGTACCTCTGGTAGAATTCAGCTGTGAATCCATCTGGTCCTGGACATTTTTTGGTTGGTAGGCTATTAATTGTTGCCTCAATTTCAGAGCCTGCTATTGGTCTATTCAGGGATTCAACTTGGAGAAAGCAGGAAAGATCTAAAATTGACACTCTAACATCGCAATTAAAAGAACCAGAGAAGCAAGAGCAAACACATTCGAAAGCTAGCAGAAGGCAAGAAATAACTAAGATCAGAGCAGAACTGAAGGAGATAGAGACACAAAAAACCCTCCAAACAATCAATGAATCCAGGAGTTGGTTTTTTGAAAAGATCAACAAAATTGACAGACCACTAGCCAGACTAATAAAGAAGAAAAGAGAGAAGAATCAAATCGACGCAATTAAAAATGATAAAGGGGATATCACCACCGACCCCACAGAAATACAAACTACCATCAGAGAATACTATAAACACCTCTACGCAAATAAACTGGAAAATCTAGAAGAAATGGATAATTTCCTGGACACTTACACTCTCCCAAGACTAAACCAGGAATTTCCTAATCCTAATAAGCCTGGGGGCACTACAGGAGACCAGGGCTTATTGCATGCGTTATCTCCAACTGTATAAGGTAGCCACTCCCAGAGCAGCCTTTTTAGAGACCTCCCATGGGAATGCATTCTCTTTCTCAGGGCTATTCCTTGCTGAGAAAAATAATTCAGTGGTATTTCTCCTATTCGCTTTTGTAGGAAGAAAAATATGACTCTGTTCTGTCCAGCCCCACAGGCAGTCAAACCCAATGGTTATCTCCCTTGTTCCCTGAAAATTGCAGCCATCCTGTTCCTTTTGGATGCCCAGATTTCATATTGTTCAAACACACATGCTCTACAAACAAATTGTGCAGATAACGCAATCATCACAGGATCCTGAGGTGACATACATCCTCAGTTTACGAAGATGATGGGATTAAGAGATTAAAGTAAAGACAGGCATGGGAAATTATAAGAGTATTGATTGGGGAAGTGATAAATGTCCACAAAATATTCACAATTTATGTTCAGAAATTGTAGTAAAGACAGGAGTAAGAAATTATAAAAGTATTAATTCAGGGAACTAATAAATGTCCATGATATCTTCACAGTTTATGTTCTTCTGTCATGGCTTCAGCTGATCCCTCCGTTCAGGGTCCCTGACTTCCTGCAACATGCACAGGTTCATTAAAACAATGAAACAGAATCACAGGGCTACACAATGCTTCATTTTTTCCCCATACCTTACCATCACATTACCAAAGGCCTACTTGACACAGTTTTCTCTACATGGTCAATTATGTGTGACTCGTAAGAAAAAAAAAATCCAAGAAATACTAAAGGGTAGAAAACACAGTTTGAAGAGACAAAGCCAACATCAGAACCAGAATCAGATATTGAAATTATCAGATGGGAAATTAAACACTTTGATGAATATGGTAAAGGATTTAATGGATAAATTAGATAGCATGCAAGAACAGATGGAAAATGTAAACAGAAAGATGAAAATTCTAAGAAAAATTTTAAAAATTGAGAGATCAAAAGCACTGGAGCAGAAAAAGATAATGCCTTACATGGTCTCATTAATAGACAACTTGGGTGAGGATATACCAATCTTTGAGCTTTAGGATATGCCAAGAGAAATGCCAAAGCTGTAAAGCAAAGATCAAAAAGAAAAATACAAACATAATAAACTGTGGAAAATTATACAAAAGATGTAACATTGATGTACTATGAATTGCAGAAGGAAAAGGAAAAGAAAAATGAACAGAAGAAATATTTGAAATCATGATGGTCAGATACCTAACCATATAGTGTCATAATACATGAGACAAAACCTGATAGAACTCCAAGGAGATACAGAAAAATCCACAATTATAGCTGGATACTTGAATATCCTTATAGTAGAAAAAGGCAGATCAAGTGGGTAGAAAAACAGTAAGGACATAATTGAACTGAATAGTACCATCAATCAACAAGGTGTAATTGACATCTATTGACTATATCCAACAACAAAAGAATATAATATTCTTCTCTTTTTATTTATTTATTTATTTATTTATTTATTTATTTATTTGAGATAGAGTCTCACTCTCACTCAGGCTGGAGTGTAATGGTATTATCACGGATCACTGCAGTCCCCTGGAGTCAAGCAATCCTCCCACCTCAGCCTCCTCAGTAGCTGGGATTACAGGTGCATGCCACCATTCCTGGCTACTTTTTGTATTTCTTTATGTAGACGAGGGTTCATTATGTTGCCCAGGCTGGCCTTGAACTCCTGAGCTCAAATAATCCTCTCACCTCAGCCTCCCAAGTGCTGGGATTACAGCCATGAACCACCATGCATGGTCTTACATATTCTTCTCAAATTCTCAAGGTGCATTCTCCACGTTTTAGGCCATAAAACATCCCTTAAAAATTAAGAACAATAGAAATCTTGGCCAGTTGCGGTAGCTAACGCCTGTAATCCTAGCACTTTAGGAGACTAAGGCAGGCGGATCATGAGGTCAGGAGTTCGAGACCAGCCTGGACAACATAGTGAAGCCCTGTCTCTATTTTAAAAGATACAAAAATCCCAGCTACTCAAGAGGCTGAGGCAGGAAAATCACTTGAACTCTGAAAGTGGAGGTTGCAGTGAGCCAAGATTATGCCATTGCACTCCAGCCTGGGCCACAGAACGAGACTCTGTCTCAAAAAAAAAAAAAAAGAAGAAGAAGAAGAAGAAGAAGAAAGAAAGAAAAAAAACCCAGAAATCTGAAAATATCTGCTCTCAGAAAATAACAGAATTGATCTGCACCAAGATGGCCAAATAGGAACAGCTCCAGTCTCCAGCTCCCAGTGTGAGCAACACAGAAGATGGGTGATTTCTGCATTTCCAACTGAGGTACTGCATTCATCTCACTGGGGTGTGTCAGTGGGTGCAGGACAGTGGGTGCAGCCCAACAAGTGAGAGCTGAAGCAGGGCGAGGCATCGCCTCATCTGGGAAGTGCAAGGGGGAAGGAAATACCCTTTCCTAGCTAAGGAAAACCATGACACACAACACCTTGAAAATTGGGTCACTCCCACCCTAATACTGCACTTTACCAAGGATCTTAGCAAGTGGCACACCAGGAGATTATATCCCGTACCTGGCTCGGAGGGTCCCAAACTCATGGAGCCTCCCTCATTGCTAGCACAGCAGTCTGAGATCTAACTGCAAGGTGGCAGCGAGGCTGGGGGAGGGGCACCTGCCATTGCTGAGGCTTAAGTAGGTCAACAAAGCATCTGGGAAGCTGGAACTGGATGGAGCCCACCACAGCTCAAGGAACCCTGCCTCCCTCTGTAGACTCCACCTCTGGGGACAGGGCATAGCCAAACAAAAGGCAACAGAAACCTCTGCAGATGTAAATGTCCCTGTCTGACAGCTTTGAAGAGAGTAGTCGTTTTCCCACCACGGAGTTGGAGATCTGAGAACGGACAGACTGTCTGCTCAAGTGGGTCCCTGACGCCCGAGTAGCCTCACTGGGAGACATTCCCCACTAGGGGCAGACTGACACCTCACATCTCACAGGGCCAGGTACACCTCTAAGACGAAGCTTCCAGAGGAACGATCAGGCAGTAACATTTGCTGTTCAGCAATATTCACTCTTCTGCAGCCTCCGATGCTGAAACGCAGGCAAACAGGGTCTGGTGTGGACCTCGAGCAAACTCCAACAGACCTGCAGCTGAGAGTGCTGACTGTTAGAAGGAAAAATAACAAACAGAAAGGACATCCACACCAAAACCCCATCTGTGTACTTCACCATCATCAAAGACCAAAGGTAGATAAAACCACAAAGATGGGGAAAAAGCAGTACAGAAACCTGGAAATTCTAAAAATCAGAGCACCTCTCTCCCTCCAAAGGAACGCAGCTCCTTGCCAGCCATGGAACAAAGCTGGATGGAGAATGACTTTGATGAGTTGAGAGAAGAAGACTTCAGACAATCAAACTCCTCCGAGCTAAAGGAGAATTTATGAACCACCCAGCGCAAAGAAACTAAAAACCTTGAAAAAAGATTTGACGAATGTCTAACTAGAATAACCAATGCAGAGAAGTCCTTAAACGACCTGACAGAGATGAAAACCATGACACGAGAACTACGTGACAAATGCGCAAGGTTCAGTAACCGACGTGATCAACTGGAAGAAAGGGTATCAGTGATTGAAGATCAAATGAATGAAATGAAGTGAGAAGAGAAGTTTAGAGAAAAAAGAGTAAAAATAAATAAACAAAGCCTCCAAGAAATATGGGACTAGGTGAAAAGACCAAATCTATGCCTGATTGCTGTATCTGAAAGTGACGGGGAGAATGGAACCAAGGTGGAAAACACTCTGCAGGATATTATCCAGGAGAACTTCCCCAACCTAGCAAGGCAGATCAACATTCAAATTCAGGAAATACAGAGAACGCGACAAAGATACTCCTCAAGAAGAGCAACTCCAAGACACGTAATTGTCACATTTACCAAAGTTGAAATGAAGGAAAAAATGTTAAGGGCAGTCAGACAGAAAGGTTGGGTTACCCACAAAGGGAAGCCCATCAGACTAACAGTGGATCTCTCAGCAGAAAAGCTACAAGCCAGAAGAGAATGGGGACCAATATTCAACATTCTTAAAGAAAAGAATTTTCAACTCATAAGTTTATATCCAGCCAAACTAAGTTTCATAAGTGAAGGAGAAATAAAATCCTTTACAGACAAACAAATGCTGAGAGATTTTGTCACCACCAGGCCTGCCCTACAAGAGCTCCTGAAGGAAGCACTAAACGTGGAAAGGAACAACTGGTACCAGCCACTGGAAAACGATGCCAAAATGTAAAGACCATCAATGCTAGGTAGAAACTGCATCAACTAATGAGCAAAATAACCAGCTAACATCATAATTACAGGATCAAGTTCACACATAACAATAGTAACCTTAAATGTAAATGGGCTAAATGCTTCAATTAAAAGACACGGACTGGCAAATTGGATAAAGAGTCAAGACCCATCAGTTTGCTGTATCCAGGAGACCCATCTCACATGCAGGGACACACATAGGCTCAAAATAAAGGGATGGAGGAAGATCTACCAAGCAAATGGAAAACAAAAAAAAGGAAGGCATTGCAATCCTAGTCTCTGATAAAACAGACTTTAAACTAACAAAGATCAAAACAGACAAAGAAGGCCATTACATAATGGTAAAGGGATCAATTCAAGATGAAGAGCTAACTATCCTAAATATATATGCACCCAATACAGGAGCACCTAGATTCATAAAGCAAGTCGTCAGGGACTTACAAAGAGACTTAGACTCCTACACAATAATAATGGGAGACTTTAACATCCCACTGTCAACATTAGACAGATCAACGAGACAGAAAGTTAACAAGGATATCCAGGAATTGAACTCAGTTCTACATCAAGCAGACCTAATAGACATCTACAGAACTCTCCACCCTAAATCAACAGAATATACATTCTTCTCAGCACCACATCACACTTATTCCAAAATTGACCACATAATTGGAAGTAAGGTACTCCTCAGTAAATGTACAAGAACAGAAATTATAATAAACTGGCCGGGCGCGGTGGCTCAAGCCTGTAATCCCAGCACTTTGGGAGGCCCAGTCGGGCGGATCACAAGGTCAGGAGATCGAGACCATCCTGGCTAACACGGCGAAACCCCGTCTCTACTAAAAACACAAAAAATTAGCCGGGTGAGGTGGCGGCGCCTGTGGTCCCAGCTACTCGGGAGGCTGAGGCAGGAGAATGGCGGGAACCCGGGAGGCGGAGCTTGCAGTGAGCTGAGATCTGGCCACTGCACTCCAGCCTGGGCGACAGAGCGAGACTCCGTCTCAAAAAAAAAAAAAAAAAAAAAAAGAAATTATAACAAACTGTCTCTCAGACCACAGTGCAATCAAACTAGAACCAAATACCATATGTTCTTGCTTATAAGTGGGAGCTAATCAATGAGAACACAGGGACACATAGAGGGGAACAACACACAGTGGGGTCTATCAGAGGGTAGAGGGTGGGTGGAGGGAGAAGATCAGAAAAAAAACAACTCGTAAGTACTAGGTTTAATACCTGGGTGATGAAATAATCTGTACAACAAATCCCCATGATGCAAGTTTACCTATATAAAAAACCTGCACACGTCCTCCTGAACTTAAAATAAAAGTTCAATTAAAAAAAAAAAAATTTGCTGGCTATGGTGGCTCATGCCTGTAATCCCAGCACTTTGCGAGGCCGAGGTGGGAGAATCAACTGAGGTCGAGAGTTCGAGACCAGCCTGACCAACATGGAGAAACTCCATCTCTACTAAAAATACAAAATTAGCCGGGCATGGTGGTGCATGCCTGTAATCCCAGCTACTCGGGAGGCTGAAGCAGGAGAATCGCTTGAACCCAGAAGGTGGAGTTTGCAGTGAGCCAAGATTGTGCCATTGCACTCTAGCCTGGGCAACAAGAGTGAAACTCCATCTGAAACAACAACAACAACAACAACAACAAATGGAAGTCATGTCTCATGAAAGTGAGGGGGATACAACTCATTGAACAATTTCAAGAGTGCCAAAAGACAAATTAGGATGGCAGAACAGGGTGGCAACAATGCAACCTCAGTCAAGTTGCTGATTTATATAGATTTGTTAATTATTGAATCATCTCTAATCTTTGGAAGCATTATGGGTTAATTTTCTTGGGAGAAGTAAAAATTTTCTTGGGAGAGAGACATATAGTAGAAATATAGTGTACAAAAGGATTACAATCAAAAAGAGAATTTGTGTGCCAAAACCAAAAACCTATTTCACTGGGGAGTCAACTAAAAACGTCATGAAGAAAATTAAAACCCAGTCCTTCTTTATAGACCTATAGTAGCCAGAAAATAATTTGGGATTTAGTCCAAGTTGTAGGAAAACAATACAAACTCAGAAATAATGATGAGAGCTGGAATGTAATAATAGGTTTGTTATAATTTTCCCTGATACATAATTTTTCTCTCCCCAGTTCCCCATTTCTACCAAAGATAAATCTTAGTAAAACCAACTTACTTGCAAAATAAGTTTTAGTATTTTACTTGGCCTGATTATTTGCATAAACAAGAATAATGAATCATCATATAGGGTCTTTTAAGTTGACTTTGCTGGAATATTTTCATAAAGAATCTCAAACTCAACTTCTAAAAGCCTTTTAAGACCAGGAAACCAAGCCAATAATTCACCATTAGACTATGCCTGTAATATGTGCATAAATTGAATGAATTTCTCTCTTCTTGAGGTCCCCAGATATCTTGAGGTTCCTAGGCTCCTAAGGGAACCAAGTAGATGAGGCCAATCTTTCCAAGGGGCTCTTTATCAAATTTATAAAGTCCACTTAAATTCCTCAAAGCAGTCTCATCATATCCATAAAATATGCCATTTCAGATGAAGCTTTGGTTAAATAACCAGTGTTTTCAATTGTGTCCTGTTACCAAGGAAAATGGATTCTTATTGAACAGTTTTCTTGGTTCTAGAAAATAAAATAAGGAATAAATCAGCAATGTTTCAAACAAAAAAAGTAATAAAAATGATTGAATTCTAAAACAATTCCAAGCATTTAATTCTTTTTTTTTTTTTTTTTTTTTTGAGACGGAATCTTGCTCTGTCGCCCAGGCTGGAGTGCAGTGGCCAGATCTCAGCTCACTGCAAGCTCCGCCTCCCGGGTTTACGCCATTCTCCTGCCTCAGCCTCCCGGGTAGCTGGGACTACAGGTGCCCGCCACCTCGCCCAGCTAGTTTTTTGTATTTTTTAGTAGAGACGGGGTTTCACCGTGTTAGCCAGGATGGTCTCGATCTCCTGACCTCGTGATCCGCCCGTCTCGGCCTCCCAAAGTGCTGGGACTACAGGCTTGAGCCCCCGCGCCCGGCCCCAAGCATTTAATTCTTATTCTGCTTAATGTTGGCTCAGCATTCCTTATAAAGGTATTTGCTTTTTAATTAGAGTCCTGGAAATGTTTTATCTAGTTCAATGAAAGGTATAGTCTCCAAATTTATCAGAAACCCTTATTGAAGAGTATTTGCCAATGTCCTTTTTCTTTTTATGAATTTCCTTGAAGAAAAGGCAATTTTTGAACTGTAGACAATTGAAAACCATTTTTTGAAAAAAATCAAAGTCAAACAATAATTGTTTATGTATGATAAAAGACTTAGAGTAGCCATGCTTAAAGATGCAATTGAGAAGAAAATTTGGTCATTTCTGTGGCATATAACAATTTAACATAATAACTGTAATTATGACTGACAACATACATGAAGACATATCAGAATTTAGGAATATCATACAATTAAAAAAATATTAATAACATTTATACAAATATAACTTAAATTAAATTAAATACCATTTCTTATTGAAGAATTCTTCCCACATGATTTTAACAACCAAGTAATCCAAATATGTCTTGCTTGGACATCCATGGATTCCTATTTGTTACATTTAAGTTAGTTCAGATCAAAAATCTTAATTTTAGAATTTAAAATTTGATCTGGGGGAGTATGCCAAATATCAAAGATTTGAAACAATATCAAAATAGGATCACAGATCAGTGTAAAATGTCATTTATTTAGCTACAATGATAATTCAAAGATTTCAAAAGGCAAAGGGCATTAACCTGATAGAGACTCAATTTCCCAAACAATTCAGAGATCTTCAGAAGACAGCATGAGACCAAAAGGACATGTCTCTCCGTCTCTGCCCACTTCTATTATTTTTTCTGTAATTTACTCAAAAGGGAAAAAAATCTTTTACTATCTCTTATTAATACTACACAAAATTCATGTTCAAAAACAAATTTTACTTTTATATTCATGTATTTAAAATACAAAAGCTAATATTAGTAAAACATTAAAATCAAATTCATCTAATCTGTTTCTTTGGAACACATATTAGAAGATTTTTATGCAACATTTGTAATATCTTACAATTTTTTTCATTTTTTCTTTCCCCAACTTTTAGATGCAATTAAATCTATAAAACTTTTTCAATTAAACTTAAATCAATTAAATCAATTAAAACTTAAATCAATTAAACTTTTTCTATATATCATTTTACTTCATTTTGAAACAAATTTCAAATAACATTTAAACCAGAAAAAAGTCATATTTTCTTTGATAAAAATCACATATTTATGCTTTTCTGATAATCTTTTTTCCAAAAAAAAATGCTGTCTTAAAAATATATTTTGCATTTAGAATTGTACTTAGTACAATTTAGTACTTTCAATTACATATATTAATTATATTAACTCAGTAACCCTAATTTTCTGTGAAAAACCTAGAAAGCAATTTTAAAACATTTCATACCAGTATTTGCAGAAGAATACTATTTTATAATCTGTATAGTTTTTTTTTTTTTTTTTTTTTAGAGATAAGTTTTTGCTCTGTCACTCAGGCTGGAGTGTATGGGCACAATCATAGCTCACTAATGTTACTGGGGGGGGTCCTTACTCCCAGAGCTCCCAAGATGGTTGTGGGCTGCTTCCAAAATGGCAGGGGGCTGCTTGAAGATGGTGACAAGCCTCGTGTTCTCTGATTTGGGGTTCTTGGCCTCATGAATTACAAGGAATGGAATTGTGGCCCATGCGGTGAGTGTTATAGCTCTATTAGAAGCTGTGGGTCAAGGAAGAGAACCATGGAACCCAGTGACTAGTGTTCAGCTCGATTAGGACGAACCTGGGCACTTAGCCATGCAGGAACAATGGCAAGCCTTTAGCCAGATCGGGAGCAGCAATGGGAGCCTCGCTGGATCGGGAGAACAACAGACACTCTACAGGCTGCAGAGGGATGGAAGTCAGCAGCAGTGTCTGCAAGGGCGGCAAACAGCAGTGGTGGATGGTGAGTGAAACCTCGGTTCCAGCCCTAACAAACACGGACCAGAAGAGAGTGTAGTTGCGAGATTTAATAGAGTGAAAACAGAGCTCCCATACAAAGGGAGGGGACCCAAAGAGGCTAGCCATTGCTGGCTGGAATGCCTGGGTTTATATCTTGATCATTGTCCTGCCCCCTGTGCTCTCAGGTGATAGATAATTGGCTATTTCTTTACCTCCTGTTTTAGCCTAATTAGCCTTGTAGTGAGCTCTCTTTACTATCTGACTGGTCGGATGTGAGCTAAGTTGCAAGCCCTGTGTTTAAAGGTGGGTGTGGTCACCTTCCCAGCTAGGCTTAGGACTTCTTAGTCGGCCTAGGAAATCCAGCTAGTCCTGTCTCTCACTACAACCTCTAACTTCTGGGATCAAGGGATACAGGATTCTCTCGAGTCAGCGTCCCAAGTAACTGAAACTACAGGCATGCATAATCACATCTGAGTAATTTTTAAATTTTTTGGTAGTGATGAGGTTTTGCTGTGTTTCCCAGGCTGGTCTCAAACTCCTGTCCTCAAGCAATCATCCTAAATCAGCCTATCAAAGAGCTGAAATTACAGGCATGACACACTCTGCATGGCCTCATTTTATAATTTTTAAAAAATGTTTCCTCAATTTTTTTTGTTTATTAACAGATTTAAGCATAGATTTTCTATGCCATATAAAAATAATATGCCAAATTATATAAACTTAAGCTTATATTTGATCATTAATGTTTCAGTATTTTAACTTACCTAGAAATGTCTCAGTCATCAAATATTTATTGATCACTTCATTTAACATAACAATAATTCAAGATATCAAATTACTAAAATAGTTTTGAAACTGTAAAAACTTCATTTATAAACATATCTCATTTAATTTTTTCCTAATATTTATGATTGAATAGTTCATTAAACTAAGCTAGCCATCACCTCAAGTTAATTTTTTATTTACTATTTTTATATTACTGTATGTTAAGCAAGTATAGAAGCAAAAAATCATAAAGTTAAATGAATTTTTTGCTCATAACTTAAAATAAATTATTGTTTTTGTTAAGCTGAAAATATTAAACTACTCTTATTTACCAAAGATTTACACAAGTCATGCAAATTAAATGGCCTTTGAGGAGTTAGTGTCTACTTTTCTGATAAAATATTTGACTTAGGCACTTACTTTTTTTAAGCCAATTGCTTAGAACTCTTTCACATATTTTGGTAGTGAAATGTCACCTATACACATATTGACATAGAGAAAAACAGACAGAAGCAGCTTTTATAGCTTCACAAAGTTTTTCCTTTGCTGATTTTCAAATAGTTTCTCTCATTCCTTCAGACTATCAAGCCCTAAATAATTGTTAGCCAGGCAACAGTAAATTTGCTCTTCCAAAAGACATGACTCAGGCAAAATTTACATCCCAAAGACAAATAACTTAGATCCCCATTATTTGCTGAGAGAAAGAATGAAACAGGTACAGGCTGAGTCAAGACAAAATTGCAGGAAAGTATCTTGAACAAAGGTAAGGTTTGTTATGTAAACTTAGAGCCAATATATTCACCATCATGCAGAGAGATGTTCTTACAAATGAAGATCTCCTTTATACCTGTAAAATTCTTTTACAAAGGGATTTCATAACTGCCAGTTAAATGCCAGAAAGATGTACTTTTTATACCAATTGTCTTCAATGGGTGGTCTTTCCAACTTAGTTTCTACTTCTTATCTAAAATTATCGAGTCCAGGGTAGAGCTCATTAAGGAAACAGGCAAATGATTTTTTTTTATGCCTAGACTCATCATAGGTAGCTCTGAAAAAGAAGTAAGTCTACCTTATCTGAAGGCTTATCTTTTATAAATACTTTATTACACTTTTTTTTTTTGAAAGCCAAAGGTATCTTTTGGTGGAGTGACACACCAAAAGCAGTGAGCCTTAACCAAATTTATAACTTAACCAAGAATTAACTAGACATCTCCAAAGACGTGTAAAGCAATCCTTACAAGATCCAGAATTACTCCAAAGACAGCTCAAAGAAAGAAAAGTCTTGCTAGTCACAAATGGAATACAACCCACATTTCTATTTGGCCAGATTTTCTAGGATATCAGCTTCTCAGCTGAGCATTTACACATGAAGGTCCCAAAGCTCCATGTGCCCCACATATGAAAAGACAAAAAATCGAAAGTTGTCCATGGAAGGGAAAAGGATCAGTAACAAATAGGTGCCTAAAAGGTGTGGAATCATACAAATAATTTAAGACGTATGAGACTGATTCCCTAATGAGGGACTGAAAACAGTTCACAGCCATGAAAGTCAGAATCCTAACCACTAGACCCCAGTGTAGAGTGCTTTTTCCAGTTTCTGTATGAGATCCAAAGCAGGCAGTTTGAGTATTTAAAGAATTTTAACTTGTTTCAGATCTGATCTCAACTGCTGCTTAGCTAATTCCCTGGATATTACCATTTCAAAGACATGATAAGATTTACATCTCCAAGGGACCACAGAGTAAACCAGGGCACTGAAAGGATTCATCTGCTATTCGATCACTATATCATCGGTGTTGTTCATCATTTCTGGTTTAGAAATAATTTGTTGGATCTGTATTTTTATAATCTTAGGTTCATTTTCATTTTGTAGTTGTTCTGTTTATTCCCACTGTTCCAAATTTAAATACATTGCCCCCCTTTCGAGTAAAGGAAATGTGTGCATAGTAGAATTACAAAAATCTCTGCCTAAAAGATGTATGGGAACGGAGGAAATAAGCAGAAAGGGATGAGATCAGATCTCAAGGCTAAGAAAAAGGAGCAGTTGGAGGTGACAGGGAGAAAACCTTCAGTGTTTCCTTTTTTAATTTAAAGATAGTTTTAGACAATAATTTGTTTTCTTCCTTCAAAGAAATGACTTTATCAGAACCTCTTTTAGAGGCTTCTAAGTACTATTGAAAAATATCTCTTCAAATTCTTCTAGTTTACTTTAGAGCTGGCTGTTTCTCACTGAGCACACAGATAAACGAATTTAGGTATTTTTAAAGTACCCTATTCTGACTACCTGTTTTTAAAAGTACCCCATTTTGGGTTCTTCATGCATTAAGTAAGACCATTTTTCTAGATACCAACAGGAAACGGTGCCATAAGTATTTTACATAAATTCAGTTGGAGTGTCTAAAGGTGGATTTCTCCTTGAGGATAAAGACATGGCCTTATAGGTATGATTGCTCATAATTTAGATTATTACCTAGTGTGAAGAATGTTGGTCATTCAAGAAAGTTTCAAATTGTCAATTTAATCAAGCCTCAGAATCCAGTCAGTTTTAAAGATTACATATATGTTGCTTAAGTTACAAAAATTTCACTTTTTCTTTTCAAAGAGAAACTATTTTCTTCTTGACTGAACTTCTACTGAGAGAAATAGATTGCAAACTTTAATAAGTAAGATAAACAAAATCTTAACCTCAGAGAAAAATGAAAATCACAAATCTGCAGTCAGCAGAATCTATGGAGAATAACAAATAATTCTCCTTCCTTAAAAGCAAAGCTTCAATTCCAGCGCTGGGGAGTGTGATTCAGGTCACTTGGATAAGGCCCAAATTCCAAGCCACAATTAGGGAGATTTGAAACCCAAGAAGAGTCTTGACAGAGACCCCTGCCAGCTCTGGTGAGGCTGGGTGAACAAAAGCCATATGCGCTGGTATCCAGGCACCAGTTGTGTGCAAAATGGTAGGAATCTTGAAGACTTGCTTCAGGTTCCTTCTGAGTTACCAAAATGTCAACGTAAAATAATTGAAATTGTCAGAATCTAGTTTAAAGAGAGCTTATGCAAGCATGAAGTTTGAGGATGATCCGCCTAAAAAGTACAGATTCCAAAAATTGGAAATCAGTGTTTCAAAGAGTAAAAGTTTGGGATTGCTTGTATAAACAAAGTTTAGGGAAGTGTAACAGAATGTTAACATATTTCTATGGAAGGCATAACACATAGTTTAGTCAAGGTGATCTTTTTCTTTCAGAGAGACATATTTAACATTCTACACCAAAGATGTAACAGTTATAGGGTCTTGGGTATCATCTAGTCTGAGTCAAGTACAGGACTAAAAGGAGGCAGTTAATCCAAAAGCAAACATTATAGCTTGTTAATGTTAATATTTCAATCACTTTCCATTGGAAAGTGGGGAAGTTCTGGTCTTTGGTCTCTCCTAGTCATTTATGGAACAAGAACAATGAGGAAGAGAGTTATCTATCATTTAAGAAGCAGAATTGCAAAAGTGATATATGATTCTGTCACTCGGGCTTAACTTCTTCCTTAGCATTATAAATTGAGAAGGTCCTGAAATTTTATTTTCTTTTACACATATCATGTATTCTCAACTATGCCTATATATTAATATTTTAGTGACAATAAAATAGTGCCTAATTCTCATTGTCAATTAGAAAACATATAAAGTATGTAATCTAAGTTGTAAGAATATGCACTTTTATGTAGGGCCCAATGAAGCTATCTTTATTTTGAATGAAAAAATGTGAATAAACATGTTTAAATTCCTTAACTTACCTGCAGGTGGAAATTATTGCTTACCAATTTGTCATACAGGAAGCCAATGCCTAGATACTAATGTATATTATTAGGACTCTGAGATATGCAGGAAATTCCAAATGATTAACATATTTGGCCTCAAGGTCTTGACAACTGAGGCAAAGGGTGAAACAGGTTAAATTTCATTTAGCCATTTAAAGTTCATGAAACAACTACAAAGTGCAGGTAAGTATAAAAGAGTTTACTGAGGCTCATGCCTGTAATCGCAACACTTTGGGAGGCCAAGGTGGGAAAATTGCTTGAGCTCAAGAGTTTGAGACCATACTGGTCAATACAGCAAGACATCCCCTATCTACGAAAAACACAATATTTTCATAAAGAGTAGGCAAGTGTGGTGGTGTGTGTTTGTATCCCAGCATCTCAGAAGGCAGAGGTAGGAGAATACCATGAGCCCTGGAGTTTGAGGCTGCAGTGAGCTGTGACTGTACCACTATACTCCAGTCTGGGTGAGAGAGCAAGACCCTGCCTCCAAAATAAAGGAGTTTACTTAGCATTTTGCTTTCAGTAACTACTTCAAAATATATTAAAAATGAATGAATGAACGCATACTTGAAGGAATGATATACACAACAAAAGAGATCTAAAACCAGCCCTCACAGTGTTTAACTGAAACACTGTGCTATATGTATAACAAGCCAGGCTTTTAAACAGGCACTAAAAAAGAGCAAATCCAAATACCTGGTAGCACACAAGAAGATGCGGAACCTCATTAGTAATGAGGGTCAGGTTAGATGAAACTATAATGAAGAAAGTGTACATAGCTATTTTGACAAAAGAGAAACGTCATTACAAAATTACAGCAGGGACATGAAACAACAAGAACTCTCCTATTCTGATGGTAGATTACACTGAGCAAACTTATATGGACTATGATGACTTTAATTAGAAATGTTGATGTTGTTTATCAAACTCAAGCATCTGCCTAACCCATCTTAGCAATGTCACTGCTAGTGGCAAGCAGAGAAAAGTCTTGAATATGCGCACAAGGAAGCTTATATAAGTACATTCATGGAATCAATGTTTATAATGGCGAAAACTTTAAATGACCCAAGTATCCATCAACAATAAAACATGTAGTTTTTTGTAGTCATACAATGGAATAAATCATAGGAGTGAAAAGAGAAAATAGCATTCCTTTACCCTTGAACACGGATGGTTTTTACAAACATAACTTTGAGCAGAAGTGAATCATGGAGTAACGTATATGGAATAGCTAAGCTTTACAATGTCCAAAGCCACAGAAAACCTAACAATACAGTTTTCAAATATGAATATGTATATGATAAAACCACAAATAAAAGTGAGAGAATGATTAATCAAGATAGAAGTTATATCTGAGGGAGGGGAACATAGGCAATGAGGGCTATGCAGGTTATTGTTACATGAGTGTTTATTTTATAATTAATATTTATTAGTTAAACTACAAAAGCATTTTATACTCTCTTATATAAAAATAAAATTAATGGAAGAGTAGTGTAATGAGTTTTAGTATTGTACCATTTAACTATCAGACTCATTTATTTGGGTTTAGGAAAGAGAGACGAGATTCTCTCTCCAGAATGAAGATCTAAGAAGCAAACCTGGTAGGAAATCATATAATGATAATGATGATGATCACTATGTTGCTAGATATCAGATGATAAGTAGTATTTATTGAGCACTTACGATGCCCTGGTGCTCTAATTGAAGTGTATTATATCATTTAATCTCCAAAGAAAAGTATGTGTTAAGTACTATTATCATCCTCCCCATTTCAGAAATGACTAAATGTAAGCAAAGAGAGGTTAAGCCATTTATTGTTGCACAGCCAGCTTCTACAGTCCAAATTCCAACTAAGACAAGCTCCAGAGTCTATACCCTTAGCCCACTAAGAAGATAACAGGGAACATGAAAGGTTATGGAATAATAAAGGGACTAATAAATTGAAGGTGGACTTCAGAAAAAGAAAACAGAGCAATTTCCCACTGGATTGAAAAACAGAATGAGAATTAGGGAATTCCATCTTAAATGAATGAAGCTCTAGAGAAAAAAGGAAATCTAGGCTTAACACAGAAACAAAGATACTGTATCTCATTAGATGGGCACAAATCATTTTATCAGATGCTCAAAATGTATGTGAACTACTCCTTAAATTAGTTTCAAAAAGCCTGTACCCAAATTTTCAGGAAATTTGTAAGTGTAGATTCCTGGACCTCACCCTTAGTATGAAGTACCAAATCAGGATCCCTGGGTGTATGTCTATGAAATACAATTTTAAAACAAATTCCACACAGTTTTTATACACAGTCAAATGATATTGCCACTGCGCTAACCTGGCTTTGTGTCACGGTATTCCCAGGTAAGCATCTAAAAATATGTGAGATTACTTTTAAGAAAACACAAAATATTTAATAGCAAGACAACTAATTTTTCAAGTCTAGTATTATTTATTGGTGTATGGTGCCAAACAATGCTTTCTTTATGAAGGCATATAGGGACTGCCTAGCTAGAAAGAGGAATTACTTCTTTAAGCCAAAAAATAATTTTGTTGAAAAAAGAAATGCTTCATTAGGGAAAGTAAGTATCAAATGGGGCTTTATGTCTTCACACATCTAAGCAATTGAACATTCTTTCCATGCTGTAAAAGAAAAATGCACAAAGGTAGATGTAGATACTGGATCATTTAGTCTCAGTGTTCTAGCAGTGTTCTAGCCAGCTGCTAAGACAGGTGTCTGTGAATTAACAAGCAATTTATTGAATTAAGGTCCTTACCTGACAATATTTTCCTTAGAAGGAAGCACCTTTTCCTTCCCTGATAGGGCAAATTGCTATGAAGGTGATGACTAACAATCTACCTTTAATTGCTGTTGTTAAGCATAGAAATCTTTTGACCTTTGATAAAAATACAGAGACATCATCAGATCTATATATAAGAAAGTGATAGAATCAATTGTTCTATTGACTTATCTTTCTTGCCTTTAGAATCATTTCAATATATTGATTAATCACAACAGAGCTATATTGCCTAGGTTTGGATCTTGGCTTAGCCGTTTATTATCTGTGTGACTGTTGGCACATTACACTCCATTCCCTCCATTTCCTCAACTTTAAAATGGGGGTAATTTATTTTATAGAGTTGTTGTTAAGAGTTCCTAATACATGTTAAGGGCTCAATACAATATTTTTGCTTTTCAAATATTTCAGTCATAAACTTATTCCTTTAGGCCAACACATTAGCCCCACATTTAACTAGAGTAGTCGAAATATTGACGGTATTAAAAATACACCTGCCCCCAAATTTCTTCTCCACATCTTGAATCACTCTAAGAAATGTCCAACATTTGTCATTCCTTGATTTCAATTTGGAGATGAAGTCATTCTTTCCCTTCTTTATTATTTGTTTTACTTTTATTTTAGGTTCAGGGGTACATGCGCAGATTTGTTATATAGGTAAACATGTTTAATCAGATTAAAATATTATTTTCCCTTTTCTGAATGGGGAAAATATAAGTTAGTTAACGTGTTCATAGAATGCAGAGCCCTGAGTCAGTTAGATACACAAACATGAAATTTGACTTGGGGTTAAATAGACTTTCAATTGTATACCAGAAGAAGTTAATGATGGCCTACAATCACCACCACCCAAAACACACACACACACACACACACACACACACACACACACACACAAAACAAAACAAAAAACGAACAACAAAAACAACAGAAGCACACAGTAATGCTGGATGAAATATGATCATTTAAAAAATATATAGTATATTTAAAAGAAAGGAAGGATAAATTGAAAAAAAAAGAAGGGGTGGGGGAAAGGAAAGAAGAAAAGGGGAAAGGAAGAAGAAAGGGGAGAGGAAATGGAGACAGTAAAGAAAAGAGAAAAAGAGAGAGGAACAAATGAAGGCGAAAGGAAAGCAGGAAAGGAGAGGGTAATAGGAATGAAGAAGTATTAATAACAAAGTGAGAATGGTAAGCTAAAATCAAAGGAATGTTAGCCATTCACTCTATAAAACCTACCTATAGACCATAGAACCTTCCCTTCCCTTCCCTTCCCTCCCCTCCCCTCCCGCCTCCCCCTCCCCCTCCCCCTTCCTTCCTTCCTTTCCTTCTTTCTTTTCTCTTTCTTTCTCTCTTTCTTTCTTTTTCTTTCTTTCTTCCCTCCTTCCTTCCTTCCTTCCTTCCTTCCTTTTCTCTCTTTCTTTTCTCTCTTTCTTTCTCTCTTTCTCTCTTTCTTTCTCTTTCTTTCTCCCTTCCTCCTTCCTTCCTTCCTTTCTTTCCTTCTTTCCTTTCTTTTTTTCTTTTGTGCTTCTTTTGTTTTTGTTTTTGTTTTAGACAGGGTATCACTCTGTCACCCAAGCTATAGTGCAGTGGTGTGATCATGGTTCACTGCAACCTCTGCCTGGGCTCAAGCAATCCTTCTAGCTCAGTCTCCTGAATAGCTCAGACTATAGGCATGCATCACCATGCTCAGCAAATTTTTTATATGTTTTTGTAGAGATGGGGTTTCACGATATTCCCCAGGCTGCTCTCAAACTCCTGGGCTGAAGCGATTCTCCTGCCTCGGTCTCCCAAAGTGCTGGAATTACAGACTCCAGCCACTGCGCCAGGCCAGAATTTTACTGCTTAAGGAGATACATCAGTTTTGGGTCCCTACTCAGGTGAGGTAGATTGTTACAAAGCTGGAAGCCTCAAAATCCAGTCCCATCTGTGAAGGAGAAACTAATAAATAAATAAATAAATAAATAAATAAATAAATAATCAAGGAAGTGGTAAGGAAGATTGCTTTCTAATCAAGAATGTGAATTGGGAAATGAAAGTTCACCCTTATTAAATCAAAACCCCAAGCCTAGATCATAAGAATTATTAGGTTGAAAATTGGCTCTTCTGATGTAATATAGGGCTTCAGACAGAAAAAAAATAATAATGAAAGAGTTCTTCTAGGACAGATCAAACACCTTGGATTCCAGAAAAATAAGAAAAGGTGATGCAACAAGCTCTAAATACGCACTTTACAGATTTCACAGTTTTGCCTAAAGCTATACCTGCCCAAAAGAAAAAAGATGAGTAGTTATCCTTGGGAAGTGTCCCTGGTTTTTAAATATGAATTTCTGCCATGCTATGACATGGTCTCCTAAAGAAGATGGTGCTAACATAGCCTGAGTTGAGTAAAACAATGATATTTAATGATTTCCAACCCACATAAAGGGTGTTAACATAAAAATCTCTGAATAATCTGTCATATTATATAAAAATAACTGTATCATTACTGCTCCTTTCACTATTTATAAAGTCTACCTTTGCTACTTAAATTTTTAAGTTTAAAACATTCAGAAATAATGGCTTGCAAAATAATATGAACTATTTTCTTCTTTTAAATATTGATGTTTATTTTACCTTAAATGTCACAGTTAATGTCTCCATTGTTTTTTCAGATAGTTATAACTTTTATTTTCTTTGTTTGAACTAGATAAAGAAGAAAGACAGGAAATATCATGCAGGTAGAGATGTTAATTTTTCCCCTTATTTAAACAAATAGAACACAGTTAGAACATTTATTCAAATATGTCCAGATGGGTACAATTGGAACATCAAAAAAAATGAAACAGCAGTTAGACAGATGCATGAAAAATTAAGCCATACCCATAATGAGTGTAACTTGCATAATTCTAGTCATTTCCTGAAATGCCATTGCTTTTTAAAATGCATTTCCCTGATGTATTTTTAAATACATATTACACGAAATTTCTTTTGGAAGCATTCACATAGAGCATGGTAGGAAATAAAGGCTGAAGTGATATGCAATAAAAGTACAAACAAAAATGACACTTATTTGCAATTATTATCTTATGTTATTAGTGCTAACAACTAGGCCTGAAGTTAACAGAGCATGGTATGGTTCATGACTTCTTTGTGCTCTGATGGAAGCTAAGAAAGCCCAGCATTCTGGGAAGCCAAATCCTTAAACCATATAAATAAGCAACAATTAACGGTACTTTAAAATAAATGATATGGATGTTTATGTCTCTGCTTTCTAATTTTTAGACATAGAGTGGAGTGTAATTTAGTGTAATTGCCACAAGATAATGAGGCATATTAGTTTGGTATTGTCACTAACTACCTATGCAACTTTAGGCAAGCCATCTCGTCTTTTAAGCCTTTGTGTTGTTTTGTTTTGTTTTGTTTGGTAAATGCAAATAATATATCTACCTGCTCATCATCAAATATTTTATTATCAAAATAGGAATACAGATAAAAATGCCTGGTGGTTTTCATGCAAGGCAGGAGTTTCAGCTAAAAATTTTAACTATCATCACACTTTCCAACCAGATTAAAATGGTAGCAATGTTATCAAGAATCTATATACCAAGTTATTCATTAGATAGGATGGCAGAAATGACTGCCTTATATTCTTTGCTTTTGGGGACTGAGGAGCAAGCCATGCAACACTGAAACTAAATTTTCTTTTCTTTTCTTTTTTTTTTTTTTTTGAGACAGAGTCTCGTTCTGTCCCCCAGGCTGGAGTGCAGTGGCGCCATCTCGGCTCACTGCAAACTCCACCTCCCAGGTTCACACCATTCTCCTGCCTCAGCCTCCTGAGTAGCTGGGACAACAGGCACCTGCCACCACACCCAGCTAATTTTTTGTATTTTTAGTAGAGACGGGGTTTCACCATGGTCTGGATCTCCTGACCTTGTGATCTGCCCACCTCAGCCTCCCAAAGTGCTGGGATTATAGGCATGAGCCACCGCGCCCGGCCTAATTTTATTTTCTTAACATAATTAAAGTTCAATTTTGAACTTTCATTGTTTAATTATATCAAAAGAACCTATGCAAAATTCCAAATATATAGTTTCTTTTCAAATGTGATTATTTTGGGAAGCTGCCCCAAAATTTCCACAAGCCCCACTTGGTTCTAGAGATGGACATATTATATGATTTAAGAACATGTAGAATTGTTTTGCAAAATAAATACAAAATAAATACCATCTCATTTTACTGTGCTTCACTTAATTGTGCTTCATAAATACTGTGTTTTTTACAAATTGAAGTTTTGCCTTGCATAAAGCAAGTCTATTGGTGCCTTTTTTTTTAACAGCACATGTTCACTTTGTGTCTATGTCACATATTTGTAATTCTCACATTATTTCAATTTTTTTCTTTATTCTTATATCTGTTGTGGTTATCTGTAATCAATGATTTTTGATATTACTATTGTAATTATTTTGGGATGCCACAAACCATACCCATGTAAAACAGCAAACTTAATATATAAATGGTGTATGTGTGCTGTTAACTACCCCACTGACTAGCCATTTCCCCATCTCCCTCCCTCTTTTCAGGCCTCCCTATTCCCCGAGAGACAACAATTTTGACATTATACCAATGAATAACTCTATAATAGACTCTAAGTATTCAAGTAAAAAGAAGAGTGACATATCTCTCACTTTAAATCCAAAGTTAGAAATGATTAAGCTTAGTGAAGAAAGCATGTTGAAAGCTCAGATTGGTAAAACAAGGCCTCATGTGCCAAATAATTAGCCAGCTTATGAAGGCAAAGAAAAAGTTATTGAAGGACATTAAAAGTGCTACTACTGTGAACACCCAAAAGATTTGGGCTGTGACTGAATCTTATTGCTGATATAGACAAAGTTTCAGTAATCCGGATAGAGGATCAAACCAGCCACATAACTCCCTTCAGTCACAGCCCAATTCAGGGCAAAGCTTTATCTCACTTCAATTCTATGAAGGCTGAAACAGTGAGGAAGCTGCAGGAAAAAAAAGTTGGAAACTAATAGAGGTTGGTTCATGAGGTTTAAGGAAAGAAGCCATCTCCATAACATAAAAGTGCAAGGTGAAGCAATAAGTGCTTCAGAAAGTTAATCAGAAGATCTAGCTACTTGATGAGGGTGACTATATTAAATAATGACTATTCAATGTAGACAAAACAGCCTTATATTAAAAGAAGATGCCATCTAGAGTTTTCCTGTTAGAGAGAAGTCAATATCGGCGTCTAAGCTTCAAAGGACAGGCTGACTCTCTTGTTAGGGACTAATACAGCTGACCACTTCAAGTTGAAGCCAATGCTTATTTACCACTCAAAAATCCTAAGGCTCTTAAAAATATGCCAAATATACTCTGCCTGTGCTCTATAAATGGAAGAACAAAGCCTGGATGACAACATATTTATTTACAGTACAGTTTAGTGAATATTTTAAGTCTACTGTTGAGACCCACTGCTTGGAAAAAAGACATTTCTTTCAAAGTATGGCTGCTCATTGGCAATTCATCTAGAAACCCCAGCACTCTGAAGGAGGTGTACAAGGAGAGTAATGTTGTTTTCATGCCTGCTAATACCACATCCATTCTGCAGTCCATAGATCAAGGAGTAATTTTGACATTCAAGTATTATAGTTTAATAAAAATATTTTATAAGATCATAGTTGATATAGATAGCAATTTTCTGGTGGATTTAGGCAAAAAATACTGAAAAGCTTCTGGAAAGAATTCATCATTATAGATTTCATTAAGCACACTTCTGATTCATGGGAGGAGGGCAAACTATCAAATTTAACAGAAGTTGATTCCAAACCTCATGCATGACTTTGAGAGGTTCAAAACGTTAGTGGAGGAAGTAACTGAAGTTATGGCAGAAACAGAAAGCATCCTAGAATTAGAAGTGGTGCCTGAATATGTGACTAAGATGCTGCAATCTCATCATAAAACTTGAACAGATCAGCAGTTGCTTCTTATGGATGATCAGAGAAAGTGGTTTGTTGAGATGAAATTTACTCCTAGTAAAGATGCTATGAACATTGTCAACATGACAACAAAGGGTTTAAAAAGTTACATAAACTGATCATGTAGTGTCAGAGTTGAATGGAATTGACTCCAATTTTGAAAGAAGTGATACTGTGAGTAAAAGGCTATCAAAAAGCATCACATGCCACAGATAAATGTTTCATGAAAAGAAGAATCAATTGATATGACCAATTTTATTGTTGTCTTATTTTAAGAAATTACCACAACCACCCCAACTTTCAGCAGTCACAAATGAGATCAGACAGCAGCCATCAATATAGAGGCAAGATCTTCCACAGCAAAAAAATTATAACTCACTGAAGGGTTGGACAGTTGTTAGTGAAATAAAGTGTGTTGTTATTATTGTTGTTGTTGTTGTTGTTTTAATTTTTGGAGACAGAGTCTCACTCTGTTACCCAGGCTGGAGTGCAGTGGTGTAATCATGACTCACTGAAGCCTTGAACTCCTGAGCTCAGGTGATCTTCCCACCTCAATCTCCTGAGTAGCTGGCACCACAGATATGTGTCACCACACCCAGCTAATTTTTTGTATTTTTTTTTTTTTATAGAGACAGCGTTTCATCACATTGCCAGGCTGATCTTGAATTTCTGGGCTCACACAATTCTGCCTTGTCCTCCTAAAGTGCTAAGATTACAGGCTTGAGGCACAGTGCCAGGCCAGGTGTTTTTAAATAAAGGTATATACATTGTTTCCTTAGACATAACGCTATTGCACGTTTAATAGACCATGGTATAGTGTAAAAGTAACTTTTATACACACTGGGAAAGCAATATTTACAAAAGTGACTAGGTTTATTTTGATATTTGTTTCATTGCAATGGTCTGGAACCAAACCCACAATATTTCTGAGGTATACCTGCATATAAAAGGGCAAGATGGCCAACTAGATGCAGCCAGAAAGTGCTGCTTGCACCAAGTGAGACTGAATCATCTTGTAAACCACCATATAAGTTGGACAGTTTTTTTGAAAATAAAATGCTGAGAATGTATAGAGAGGTGATGTTGAAGCTGAGGTTGAAGAGAGAGAGGAAGCTGGTAATCCTCCACGGTGTTAGCAAACACTAGATCTAGTTCCTGGCCCCAAATGGCTTCTGGAAAAGGGATGAACGAGGGAACTGGGGGATGGTTCCCTCTTGCCATGGAACTCCAGGATCCTAGCTGCAGGATACCTCACGTTATCCATGGATATGTGAGCTGGTAGAGAGATCTCCTTAGGGAGCAGGCAGCGACAGTCCCTCTGATGGCACAGAGCCCAGGAGGTTGTGTGTGCTGGGCAGCACCAGCAGATAGTGGCCAGAGATGCCCATCCCTCAGGTTCCTCATCCCTTTTCAGGAGGCACTGCCCAAGTTGACCTGAGACAGGAGAAAGTGGGGCTAGCTTCCCTGTTGTACTAGTTAGGATCTGTTCTGCAAGCCCTCCTGTCCACCAGTCCATCCTTTGGCCCATGTCTAGCTACCCCAGAAAACAGATGCACAGTATCCTTCACGGCCCAGCATGAGCGCACTGCTATACCTGAGTCCATTATCAGAGAACCAGGAGTACACCAAATCCTCCAATGCAGCTGGAACCCAACCCAAAGCCATGGGATTTTCTGGTGCCCCCAGGAGTGCAGCCTGTAGTTCAGGAGTGCAGAGCTGCAATCTGTGGCCAGCACTCAAGCAGAGGAGGAGCCCTTATCCTCAGAGCACTGAGAGGGACAAGATGTGCAGGTTCCTGTACTGGAGAGGGAGCAAGGCATTCCTCCCTCCACAAGGCTGGTCCAGAAAGGGTGTGGGACATCTCCCTGCCACAGTCTCTGCCCAAGGGGGTCCCATGGCCTGGAACAACTAACAAAAGAAATACAAGCACAGCGCCAGTGACTGGAGAGGGTCCCCCAAGTCCCTTGAATGGATCTGATGAGGGAAACATCTTTCTCCCTGCCCCTACTGCAGAAAATACCTGTAAACATGAGGAAGTACGAAAGAGCCATATGGCTGGGTATTAGCCTAGCTACTGGTCATTACTCTTAAGCACCTTCTACTGGATCACAGCCCAAACAGCACCAAAAATTATCCCACTAATATGTATACCTGTAAAACCAAGTACAATAATTCACCCACAAATAAAGATCCTGTACAGCACCTTGGCCATCTGAAAGTATCCAGGAATGACATCAACTGAGTATACTCAACTTACAGCATAGCTTTAACACCAACCATCCCAGATGAGAAAAAACCAGCACAAGAAATCTGGCAATTAAAAGAGCCAGAGTGTCCCCTTACTTTCAAACGAGTCCACTAGCTCTCTGGCAATGGTTCATAACCAGTCTGAAATGACTGAAATACCAGAAATAGAATTCAGAATCTGGATGGCAAGAGAGCTCATCGAGATTCAGAAGAAAGTGGTAACACAATACAGGGAAACCAAGGAATCCGGTAAAATTATGTAAGATCTGAAAGACAAAATACATTTTAAGAACTAAACTGAACTTCTGGAAAGGAGAAAGTCACTACAAGAATTTCAGAATACTATCAGAATTACGAACAGCAGAAGAGATCAAGCTGAGGAAGCAATATTAGAGCTTGAGTTCCACTTATTTGAATCAGCTCAGTCAGATAAAAATAAAGAAAAAGGAATTTAAAAATGAACAAAATCTCTGATAAATATGAGATTATGAAAATAGAACAAATCTCCTACTTATTGGCATTCTTGAGAGAGAAAAAGAGAATAAACAACTTGAAAAATATATTTGAGGATATAGTTCATGAAAATTTCCCTAATCTTGCTAGGAAGGTTGATACAAATCCAACTTTTATTTATTTATTTATTTATTTAGACGAAGTCTTGCTCTGTCACGCAGGCTGGAGTGCAGTGGTGCAATCTTGGCTCACTGCAACCTCTGCCTCCCAGGTTCAAGCAATTTTCCTGCCTCAGCCTCCCAAGTGGCTGGGATTACAGGCACCCACCACTGCACCCGGCTAATTTTTGTATTTTCAGTAGAGACGGAGGTTCACCATGTTGGCCAGGCTGGTCTTGAACTCCTGATCCACCCGCCTTGGCCTCCCAAAGTGCTGGGATTACAGATGTGAGCCACCATGCCAGGCCGATAAAATCCAACTTTCTTTCATGATAAAATCCTCAGCATTGTAGACATTGGAGGAATATACCTTAAAATAATCCACCTTTGACAAACCTACAGCCAATATCATATTGAATGTGTAAAAGACAGAACTATTCCTGTTTAGAACTGTAACAAGACAGGGATGCCCACTCTTACCACTACTATTCAACATAGTACTGTAAGTTCTAGCCAGGTCGATCAGGAAAGATAAAGAAATAAAAGGCATCAGAATAGAAACAGAAAAATCAAAGTGTCTCTTTTGCTGACAATATCATTTTATATGTAGAAAACCCTAAAGACACTACCAAATGACTAATAGAAACGATAAATGAGTTTAGCAAAATTTCAGTATATCAAATGAAAGCACAAAAATTAGTAGCATTTCTATACAACAATAATTCCCAGGCTGGGAGTCAAATCAAGAAAACAATCCTATTTACAATATCCACAAAGAAAATTAAATACCTTAGAATACAGCTAAATAAGGAGGTGAAAGATCTCTTCAAGGAGAACTAAAAACACTGCTTAAAGATGTCAGAGATGACATAAATAATTGGAAAAATATTCCATGCTCATAGGTTAAAAGAATATTAAAATGGCCATTCTGTCCAAAACAATTTATAGATTTAACACTATTCCTATCCAACAACTGACACCATTTTTCTCGAATTAGCAAAAACAAAGAAGACAAACAAAACTATTCTAAAATTTATATGGAATAAAAAAAAGTCCCCCAAATCCAAACCAATCCTAAGCACAATGACTAAAACTGAATTAATCATACTACCTGACTTCAAACTACGCTATAAGTCTATAATAACCAAACAGCATGGTACTGGTACAAAAACAGACACATAGACCAATGGAACTGAATAGAAAACTCAGATATAAGGCTGTACACTTACAATCATATGATCTTTGACAAAGCCATCAATAGCATGCAATGGGGAAAGGATTCCCTATTCAATAAATGGTGCTGGGACAACTGGCTGGCTATATGCAGAAGAATGAAACTAGACCATTACATTTCACTGTGTACAAAAATTAACTTAAGATCCATTTAATTTCTTTTTTTGTTTGTTTGTTTGTTTGTTTGAGAAAGGATGTCACTCTGTCGCCAGACTGGTGCACAGTGGTACAATCGTGGCTCACTACAGCCTCAACCGACTGGGCTCAGGTGATCCTCCCACCTCAGTCACCAGAGTCGCTGGGACCACAGACATACATTACCATGCCCTGCTCATTTTTGTATTATTTTGTAGAAACAGAGTTTCACCATATTGCCAGACTGTTCTCAAACTCCTGGGCTCAAATGATCTGCCTGTCTCGACCTCCCAAAGGGCTAGGATCACAGGTGTAAGCCACCATGCCTGGCAAGATTTAATATTTAAATGCAAGACTTCCGAGTATAAAAATCTTGGAAGACATGTCAAAATTACCCTTCTCAACATCTGCCTTGGAAAAGAATTTTTGGCTAAGTCCCCAGCAGCAATTATACCCCTACCCCCCAAAAATAGACAAACTGGACCTAATTAAACTAAAAAAAGCTTCTGGACAGCAAAAGAAACTATCAAGAGAACAAACAGACAATCTACCAAATGGGAGAAAATGTTTGCAAACTATGTATCAGACAACGTTCTGATACTCAGAATCTGTAAGAAACTTAATTCAACAACAATAACCAAATAACCCAATTAAAAATGGGTAAAGTAAATGAGCAAAAACTTCTCAAAAGACAGAAAAGCAGCCAACAAACATGAAAAATATTTGCTTGACATCACTAATCATCAGATTAACTCAAATCAAATCCACAATGAGACACTATTTCACACCAGTCAAAATGGCTATTATTAAAAGTAAACTAACAAGTGTTGGCAAAGTTGTAGAGAAAAAGGAACACATATGCACTACTTATGGGAAGGTAAATTAGTTCAGCCACTATGGAAAGTAGTTTGGGGATTTCTCAAATAACTTAAAACAGAGCTCCCATTCAACCCAGTAATCCCTTTACTGGGTATATACCCGAAAAAAATAAATAAAAATAAATAAATAAATAAATAAATAAATAAATAAATAAATAAATAAATGATTCTACCAAAAAGGCACATACACTCATAAGTTCATCACTGTGCTATTCACAATTGCGAAGACAGGGAATCAACCCATGTGCCTATCAATGGTAGATTGAATAAAGAAAATATTGTACATATACACCGTGGAATACTATCCAGCCATAATACATAATAAAATTATGTCCTTTGCAGCAATGTGGATGGAGTTAGAGGTCATAATCCTAAGCAAATTAGTGCAGGAACAGAAAACCAAATATCATGTGTTCTCATTTATAATGGGAGCTAAACATTGAGCACCCATGAACATAAACATGGAAACAATTGACACTGTGTAGACTGCTAGAGAGGTGAGGGAGGGAGGGAAGCAAGGGTCAAAAAACTACTTGTGAACTGTGCTCACCTCCTGAGTGCCTTATGCCTATGTGATAAAATACCCCCTGTATCTCAAATAAAATGTACCTTCTGTATCTAAAATAAAAATAAAAATGAAAAAAAAAAAAAAAAAAAAAAGAATGCCCAGGATAGATCACTGAATAATGAGAAGCAGAATGAAAGAAACTCTGTAGTTCCAGGCTACCCTGAACTTTTTAGCTACAGCAGAGTTCCTAGCTGAGTACTGCTACATGAATAACCCCAGCCAATACTATGGGAACAAATATCACCCAGCTGATTCCCACCTTAATTCTTAATCCACAGAATTAAAATGTATGCTTAATTATTTTCTGTATTTTAAAATACATATGACAGCTTAGTACTAGCATTCTTACAAGTTAGGAGAAACAAAAACAAGTTACATATTGAAAATTTCATATGGGAAAAAGTATGAAAAAATAATAAAGACGGGGCAAAGTGTAAGAATTACAAAAGGGGCAAAAAAAAAAAAAAAATTACAAAAGGGGCATAATGATAATATAATAGACAGAGGAAGCCTGGACCAGAAAGTATCATCTGAATCAGTATCTAAGAAAACTGAAAGAGTGAGTCCTGCTGATGTGTAAATGTGTATTACTATATACATTATTAAAATGACTTTGGTTTTTACCTCAAGATTGGGATATAATGGAGAATTTTTAGCATAGGTATGTTTGGCAAGTCGGCTCTTCTTTTCAAAGTCTTTAAGGAACTTAGCTTTCTTATCTCATCTTTGGCACTGGCCAAAGATGAGTAACTTATATGGTATGACCTCATGCAGCAAAAGGTGGCACAATTTTACTGCAAGAACAGTTGGTCAGTCAAATGTCCAGCCGTAATTCTATTATTACGAAAGAAGGAGAGAATAGATTCTGGTGGACAGCTAGAACAGATTTAGGTGGACAGCTGAAGTCATTACCATATACATGACAATTTAAGCCACAGTACTACATGAGATGAATGAGGGAGTAAATGTGAAATATATGAGGATAATACAAGAGACTATAAGAAAGCTCCAAATAGTCTACATCTCTGTGATTTTGATCATATTAAGTGCAATGAACCCATGACAGATAGAATTTAAATGCATTCTTGATAAAAAAAATTGATGGTATAAATGTGATTTCTCCTTGTTGCAAATGATACCCTCTCCTTATACTAATAATTTTATAAATAAATATACTGCATGGAAATGAAGAATGTATTATTAATACATAATCCAGGTGTAACCTAGATTTGAGCTTGTTAGTTCTACATTGGGTGGGTAAGGGATGGGTAACATTTGGGTGGGCTTTGAACAGAGAACTTAATATGAGTGTTAAGTTAAAGAACTTGAAGAAAACTTGGGAGTTTAAAAAACTCTTGAGACTCATATCTATATTTTACCTATTGGCATAATCAAAGCAATGCAAAAAAAAGGTGCTCATTAATCCATATTATTTAACCTATTCTAATTGTGGAAGGCTCTAAGAAATAGCCCAGTTCATTCCTTTGATGATTGTTATAAAAGTATAATTATAAAAATTAACTGGGCTATTTACAATTGAGCAAGCCTGGTCATTTAACTGCTCTCTCTGCACCTTACTTCAAACCAAAATTAACTACACAAAGAGTCAAAGTGTAGGGGAGAGTCAACATATTTTCCTCTTAGCTGAGCAGACAATATCTCCTTATTTTCCCTTAGTAATGTTTGTGGAGTTCTGGAATTGTGGATTTACCTCACTGTCAAACTTCTTTCTTTACATGCCCAAATATTCACACTAGAATCCTTTCCCAGAAGCATCATCCAGTTTTTATAGGAAGCATTTTTTGGCTGCTTGTCTGCGTACCAAAGCCATGGCTGTTGGCCACACTGTGGGAGAGGAGATAAACCCAATGGGGCCAGCTGTTCTAAACAGATTTTTAATTAATTATTTTGATTATTACTCCATTTCCAAGTGTCAATCTTCTATTTGTTTACACTGAGCATGCAGCTTCTTTGGGGTTTATTTGAAAATGACCACTATTAACTCTAATATTTTTTGATTAAATCAATTTAGTGCTATCTTCCTTGTAACTTTTAAGAACCCCCAAAATTTGATTTGCTGAGGATATTCTTTCTGGTTCTTAAGAATAGATTTTTATTAATTTATTTAAATATCTTCCTGTCATATAAAAGGAGAGTTTTGAGAGACTAAATATCTCAAAACCAGCTTCACTAGGTTTGATTCTTAGTTCCAATAGTCAATAACTTGTAAACTTAGGAAAACTGACCATTTTAAATCTAAGTTTCTTCAATTCTAAAAAATGATAATATTTACTATTTTAGAGTAATTATTTTGGAGATTACTTTGAATAATTAAACTGGTATCTAGGATATAGTAAGTATTCAGTAGATCTAGATTCTAAAATACTTTTATTATTGTAAGACATAATACAGTCCAATTTGTTAAAACTAGGAACTATCTTATTTTCTGTACTTTACTTTTTTCAGAGAATTTTCTAATTTGTCATCAGTATACCAAGGAGATGTAGTTTACTAATCAGTTTGCTAATGTGTGTAGATGACGGATAAGTGTTTAGAAATAAACACAAACATATACAACAATCATCAATACACAAACACAATATCAGATAATTGGACAAAAGTGCAGTTTGAGACCGATTTCAATTATATATTTTTTTACTTTCCATTTGCTTGGTAAATATTACTCCAACCCTTTATTTTGTGCCTATGTGTGTCTTTTCACGTGAGATAGGTCTCCTGAATACAGCACACCTATGGGTCTTGACTCTTTATCCACTTTGCCAGTCTGTGTCTTTTAATTGGGGCATTTCTCCCTTTTACATTTAAGGTTAATACTGTTATGTGTGAATTTGATCCTGTCATTATGATGCTAGCTGGTCATTTTGCCCATTAGTTGATACAATTTCTTCATAGTGTCAATGGTCTTTACAATTTGGTATGTTTTTGCCATGGCTGGTACTGGTTTTTCCTTTCCATGTTTAGTGCTTCCTTCAGGAGCTCTTGTAAGGCAGGCCTGGTGGTGACAAAGTCTCTCAGGATTTGCTTGTCTGTAAAAGTTTTTACTTCTACTTCACTTATTAAGCTTAGTTTGGCTGGAAATGAAATTCTGGGTTGAAAATTCTTTTCTTTAAGAATGTTGACTGTTGACCCCCACTCTCTTCTGCCTCGTAGGGTTTCTTCAGAGAGTTCCACTGTTAGTTTGATGGGCTTCCCTTTGTGGGTAACCCAACCTTTCTCTCTGGCTGCCCTTAACATTTTTTCCTTCATTTCATCCTTGGTGAATCTGATGATTATGTGTCTTGGAGTTGCTTTTCTCAAGGAGTATCTTTGTGGTATTCTCTGTATTTCCTGAATTTGAATGTTGGCCTGTCTTGCTAGGTTGGGGGATTTTCCTGGATAATATCCTAAAGAGTGTTTTCCAACTTGGTTCCATTCTCCCTGTCACTTTCAGGTACAACAATCAAATGTAAGTTTGGTCTTTTCACATAGTCCCTTGTTTCTTGGAGGCTTTGTTTGTTCCTTTTCATTCTTTTTTGTCTAATCTTGTCTTCATGCTTTATTTCATTGAGTTGATCTTCAATCTTTCATATCCTTTCTTCCACTTGATTGATTTGGCTATTGATACTTGTGTACCCTTCACAAAGTTCTCATGCTGTGTTTTTCAGGTCCATCAGGTTATTTATGTTCTTCTCTGTACTGGTTATTCTAGATAGCTATTCCTCTAACCTTTTTTCAAGGTTCTTTGCTTCTTTGCACTGGGTTAGAATATGTTCCTTTAGCTCAGAGAAGTTTGTTATTACCCTCCTTCTGAAACCTACTTCTGTCAATTTGTCAAACTCATTCTCCATCCAGTTTTGTTCCCTTGCTGGAGAGGAGTTGTGATCCTTTGGAGGAGAAGAGGTATTCTTGTTTCTGGAATATTCAGCCTTTTTCTGCAGGTTTTTCCTCATCTTCCTTATCTATCTTTAGTCTTTGATGTTGGTGACCTTCTGATGTGGTTTCTGTGTGGAAGTCCTTTTTGTTGATGTTGATGCTATTCCTTTCTGTTTGTTAGTTTTCCTTCTAACAGTCAGGCCCCTCTGCTGCAGGTCTGCTGCAGTTTGCTGGAGGTCTACTCCAGACCCTGTTTCCCTAGGTATCACCAGTGGAGGCTGCAGAAGAGCAAAGATTGCTGCCTGTTCCTTCCTCTGGAAGCTTCATCCCAGAAAGGCACCCACCAGATGCCAACCAGAGCTCTCCTGTATGAGATATCTGTCGACCCCTGCTGGGAGGTGTCACCAGTCAAGAGGCACAGCAGTCAGTGACCCACTTAAGGAGGCAGTCTGTCCCTTAGCAGAGCTTATGCACTGTGCTGTGAGGTCCACTGCTCTCTTCAGAGTCAGCAGGCAGGAACATTTAAGTCTGCTGAAGCTGTGCCTACAGCCACCCCTTCCCTCAGGTGCTCTGTCCCAGAAAGATGGGAGTTTTATCTATAAGCCCCTGATTGGGGCTGCTACCTTTCTTTCAGAGATGTCCTGCCCGGACAGGAGGAACCTAGAGAGGCAGTGTGACTACAGCAGCTTTGCCAAGCTATGTGGCCTCCACCCAGTTCAAACTTCCTGGTGGCTTTGTTTACAGTGTGAGAGGTAAACCACTTACTCAAGCCTCAGTAATGGCAGACACCCCTTCCCCCTCCAAGCTCAAGCATCCCAGGTTGACTTCAGACTGCTGTGCTGGCAGCAAGAATTTCAAGCCAGTGGATCCTAGCTTTCTGGGCTCTAGGGGGTGGGATATGCTGAGCTAGCCCACTTGTTTTCTTGGCTTCAGTCCCCTTTCAAAGGGAGTGAATGGTTCTGTCTTGCTGGCATTCCAGGTGCCACTGGAGTATGAAAAAAAAACTCCTGCAGCTAGCTCGGTGTCTGCCTAAATGGCCGCCCGGTTTTGTGCTTGAAACCCAGGGATCTGGTGGCATAGGCACCCAAGAGAATCTCCTGGTCTGTGGGTTGCAAATACCATGGGAAAAGTATAGTATCTGGGCTGCAGTGCACCATTCCTCATGGCACAGTCCCTGACAGCTTTCCTTGACTAGAGGATGGAGTCTCCTGACCTCTTGTGCTTCCCCGGTGAGGCAATGCCCCACCCTGCTTTGGCTCATCCTCCACGGGCTGTACCCACTTTCTAACCAGTCCCAATCAGATGAGCCAGGTACCTCAGCTGGAAATGCAGAAATCACCTGCCTTCTGTGTTGATCTTGCTGGGAGCTGCAGACCCGAGTTGTTCCTATTCTGCCATCTTGCAAGCCACCCAGAAAAGTTTTTAAGTCAGGTATAAAAAATGGCATAAAGGTTTGGAATCGGGAAACAAGAGGTATGTTTAGAGAAGAAAAAATATCCAGACAGACTGGGAGCTGTGGCTCACGCCTGTAATCCTAGCACTTTGGGAGGCCGAGGCAGGTGGATTGCCTGAACTCAGGAGTTCAAGACCAGCCTGGGCAACATGATGAAACCCTGTCTCTACTAAAATACAAAAAATTAGCCAGGCATGGAGACATATGCCTGTAGTACCATCTACTTGGGAGGCTGAGGCAGGAGAATTGCTTGAACCCGGGAGGCAGAGGTTGCAGTGAGTCAAGACTGCACCACTGCCCTCCAGCCTGGGTGACAGAGTGAGACTTCATATCCAAAAAACGATCCAGACAACTAGAATATGATTTTTTACTTACCTTAGATGTGGGCCATTAAGGGTCACCTGAGTTTGTTCTTTACTTGTCATTATTTCATCAAGATAGTGACATTAACTTGGAACATTTCTTCTGTAATGAGTTGTGTTTTCCTGAATGCATTTACTCTTAGGCTTTTCTCAAGAAAGCACATGAACTGGCTTTTTTTTTTTTTTTTCTTTCTACTCTAAAGGAAATGAGAGACACTTATCCTTTAAATACTCCCTTAGGTTACTAATAATGGAGAGAAGATATAATTGTGCCTACACTGAACAAATTGCTAGCTGAAATGTCATTTTATAGCAAGCCAATGAAATACTTTACCCAGTTTTCTTGCCTCAGTATAAAGAAAAGCACCATCAAACATTGATTGCCTTGCCATAACTTAAGACGTAGGCTTCAGTTTCTTTTTTTTTTTTTTTTTTAGCACATTGCAAACTATTTACTCTGTGTTCTTGATCCATTGCACCACTATTATAAAAGCGATATCAGTTTGACACTTTGTACTCTGTATTAATGAGATACTTATTTCCCAAGAGCGGTTCTAGAAATTTAAACCTCAACATTAGCAAACTGTTAACTAAAGTCACAACATTTCTCCAAATGTTTATCTTTTTATTAAAAGAGTATCTATGCCTGGTTTCTTCAATTCTGTGAGCAATTTGTCTTTCCCACTTCTCTCCAATTGTCAGGACTTCCTAAATACTTATTCACAGGTAAACTTGCCAAATCAAGTTAATGTTCTGCATCACATTTCAAAAACTCCTGCTAATTCTAACCAACACCGTAGCAGGGCAGGAGTAAGAAAAATATATATTTACTTTTACAGCAAAAATGTGAAGTAGAGATTAAACAATTGTATCAGGACTAAGCTATAGACGTCAATTGTCCATGGCTTTCTTATTTGTTTATTTATTCCTCACTTTTTTGCAAGAAATAATTTACGATATTCATAATTTTAGTCAACATAATTATATATTTTATATTTTAGTGAGTCATATCTGCAGATTGAGTAAGAATACACAGAAACATTCTCCTTCTCTACTTGGTTTTCAACTAACAAAGTTTGTTTTAATTCTTTGATATGCAGATTGATACAGAATTTTTAGTTGTTTGTGTATCTATCTGAAAATCTCTTTGGTGTTTCACAGCATCCTAAAGACACTTAAAAGACTTTTTATTTTTTTTTTCAATTTTAGGATCATATGGGTAATGATAAACTACTGATTTTATAAACATTTTTATCTTTTTGAGAAGTAAAATCACCTTTTTATAAGCACAAAATATGAAAATGAAAATATACACATTTTGATTGATAGCATAAAATGTTTGCATCTTAAACCATCTCCTTTCCTTTTTAAATTTCTCATTCCTCACTGGAAAGTAGATATCTTCTGCTGGGGGAGTGAGGAGAGGGAACTAGGAGGATGGGTCAATAGACGCAGCAAACCACCATGGGAAACATATACATATGTAACAACCCTCCATGTTCTGCACATGTATCCTGTTTTGTGGCTTTTGTTGTTGTTGTTGTTGTTTTAGAAGAAATACAGAAAAAAAGGAAATCTTCTGTTGGGCTGATAGCACTGGACTACAGTATGCAGAGCAATGTTTTCAAATTAGTTGAGAAGCCTCCATTAGAGTAAATGCACCAGTTACACTTGCCTTAAAGTTTAATCCAATTTCAAAAATTGAAAATGCTTCAGATTATACATTTTAAATCATTATTTGGAATAGAATTAGACTTAGAGAAGTGTACACAATTGCTCCTAACACTGTTAGTAGAGTGGAGATTCCACAACAGGAGGGACAACCTAAAAGACCAGGGGAAATCCTCCCACAGAGTGCTCATTTGTACATTATGGATACAACCCCAGGTAAAGCAGATCCCCATCCCAACTTTAAGACAGTTGTCGCAGGGGTTCTGCCCAGGGGGAGAGGAAGGATGTAAGGGATAATAGCATAGCATCTATGCCTGAGGAGACTCATTTTATTTGAAACAGAGAGCAGAGAACTATATCCTTAGGGACACGGTAGTAAACAATAAAAATCTTGGTAAAGAACATTTAAAAGGAGGGTGATGGCTTCTTGAGAAAGCAAAATGTCAAAGCAGTCAGAGATTCAGTGAAGAGAACCAGGAAAAAAGACATCCAAAAAGAGCCCTCCTGATATCAGAGTCAATTCTGAGTGTTGAGAAGTCTTTGGACAGGCACTAGCTTGCACCCACTGAGCAGCAGCCAAAGCAAGTTGTGGTGCAGAATCAAAATTATTCCCCAAGCTACGCACATACTCAAAAAATGCATGATAGAATCCACATTGACATGACAGACTTTAAAATAATCTCTGTCAAATCACTAAACCAAAAGCTACTTTGACCCATGCAAGACTTTGGATGCCAGACTTAAAAGCAATATCATAGTAATCCTGACAAAGAAAATATCTACTCAGGAGCTATCAGAGAAGGAAACCTCAAGCTACTAGTCTCTGAATGAATGAGGTAAACATACATAACATAATTTTCATGAATTGTGATAGAGACTTGTAAGCCACACACACATGCACATGCACGCACGAGTGCACACACACACACACACACACACACACACACACAGCTAAAGGCAAAAATTAAAAATCTAGCAGGCTAAGAGCACAACCTTTTAGTAATAAGTGCTATAAGCTGACCTAGTGGTGACACTAGGTAACCATGCTAAAAGATAAAAATGGAGAAAACATTAGTAGGAACATCAGATTCTTCTCACTGTGAAGAAAATATATTTTTCAGAATTAACTAAGCCAAGTCGTTAAACAAACAAACAAAACACAAACATAAAAATATTACAGTAATCCCCTTACCTTTCCTGTTGCTTTGAACATTCCAACTTTTATTACAAATTAGATAGTTTAGATAATAAGTTGTAACAATTCTAGATAAACTGTATACTCTAAAATGCCCTTATTTCAACAAAAAATATTTAAATAAACAGAAAAATGAGACTGATACATAGGGAAAAAGCCATACAAAAGAAATAGACTTTGAGGGCTATAAATGTGGCAACTTATCAGAAAATATTTTCAGAGAAGCTATTATAACTATGCCCACATAGCTAAAGAAAAAGAAAGTTAAAATTTTGAAGGAATATATGTTGATAGAATTTCACCAGATAGAAAATATAGAAAAAATGAAAATAATTAAAAAGGATTTTGTTGAAATATTAAAGGTGAAAAATATAACAACGAAAATGAAAAAACGAACTAGAAAGTTTAATAGATTTGAGTTGTCATGAGAATCAATCAGTGAACTTGAAGATAGATTGTTAGAGATCAGTATTCTGAAAAACAGAGAGGAAAAATGATGAAAAATGGCAGTGTCAGAGAAATATGGTGCAGCATTAAGCATACTAATGTATACATAATGAATATACTAGAAGAAGAGAAGAGGGAACAAGAGACAGAAAAAAATGTTTGAGAAAATAATGACTGAAACATTTCCAAATTGCATGAAAAATATTAATTTAGACATTTACAAATCTCAACAAATTTCAGGTAGGGTAAATACAAGAAGGCCCACACTCAGAAAACTCATTATAAAAATATTGAAAGACAAAGAGAAATTATTGAAATCAACAAGAGAAAAATAATACATCATGTAGAATATGAGAACAGTATCTGACTTTCCATCAGAAACAATAGGAACTAGAGGCATTGTGACAATATATTCAATGTGCTAAAAGTAAAACAAAACTAAACAAAACAGAAACTGTCAACCAATCAATCAGGAATGTTTTGGCAACATAAGGCCTTTATCTGTTATGGAAAAATTGACATAATTCATTTCCAGCATACCTACCTTATGAGAAATAGTAAAGAAAGTTCTTTAGGGTGAAAAACTGATAATTATAGAGTAATTTGAATCTTCATACAAAAAGTAGTGATAAAAAATAATTACATAATTAATTAGAGAAAATGGTATCGTTGTATAGTATTCTTTCTTCTGAAGAGCAACTACATAAAACAATATATAGTTTTCTTATTGAACCTATAATATGTGGGAATGCAATTTATGTAACAATATTAATACAAGAAGAAAGGTAGGAACAAAGATGGACCGTATTAAGGACATAATAACAGATGATACCTCATATCTAGAAGAAGAAACATAAATGTGTCCACATTTGCCACTTTTATTCAACATTGGATTTTAGGCTCTAGCAAGGCCAATTTGGGAAATAAAGAAATAATAAATAAGTAAATACCATTTAGATTGAAAATGAAGACTTAAAACGATTTTATTTTCAGATAATAGCATCTTATGTAGAGAAGATCCCAAGGAATATACTAAATATCTATTAGAAATAATAAGTAAGTTCACAATCTTTGTCAGAACACAGGATCAATATACAAATATCAATTGTATTTCTACATATTTTGATTGAGTAATTAGAAAATAAAATTAAGGAAATGACTTACTTTACAACAGCATCAAAAGAATAAAATTCTTCTGATAACCATCTTTGTACTCTCTATGTCCAACTAAAAACTTAGTGAAAGAAGCACAACACTTTAGTACTGAAAAATATAAAACAAGTAAAAGTCATACTATGTTTATGGAACAGAAAACAATATTGTTACCACAATATTGCTCAAGTTGGTCTATAGATTAAATACAGATCCAATCAAAATCACATCTTGCTTTTTTTTGCAGAAATTGTCAGATACTCCTAAAATTTATATGGAAATCCAAGACACTCATAACAGCCAAAACAATCTTGAAAAAGAAAAAACAAATTGAAAAGTTACAGTCTACTATAAAACTATAGTCAGCACTTATTTGTAATACTAGCACGAAGGTATAAATGTAGATCAATAATTAGAAATTAGAGTATAGAAACAAACCCTTACATTTATGGTCAATCAATTTTTGGCAACTGCACCAAGATAATTCAATGGGAAAAGAGTACATTGTTTAGGTACCACTGGATATCTATATGCAAAAGCATGAATTTGAATCTCTACTTCACACTATTTGGAGAACCTGAAATTAATAACCTCCTGAAGGGAGAAGTGATTGAAAAATGTGTGTTTATTGAAAGAAGGAGCAAGAAAAATTTAAAAATCTAAATTCACACTTCAATTATTTAACTTCTCATAGATTCACTTCAATATCACTAAGTCAGCTTGGAAACTGTTCAGAGTGAATGAGTGGAATAAATAAAAGATACACAGTGCTCATTATTTTTCAAATAAATATGATCAATGAGCTGATGTAGGTCGAAAGCATAAAAGCTGATTTTGATGCCTGACATTTACAGACAGAGGAAATGGAACTAAAACCAAAATGTTCGTATGCTCATGAGTCAGAAAAAAAATGACTGATTTAGTATTACCGTCACTTATTCAGGAGAAAATCAGCCATCATCATGATTACATTTGATGTGGGTCACGGCCCCATACTCAGTGAAAACAATGCAGGGTTGTTGCTGATCTGAGAAATGATAATAGCACTCAGGGTCACTCAAAGAAGGAAAATTTCCTTCTCAAGCTATTAACCATTCTTAGTGATCCTTTGTCTCAAGTATTCCATTCAAAATAAAATTGGTGTACATTATAAAGACAGTGACCACAATAACAAAACTTTCCTCTCCATCCGGAAACTACTGACAGGTTGCTTTGAGACTGACTATTTAATTACAGTTATATCTATCGCAAACTCCAGCTCTGCTCTAGTAGCTGGTAAGTCAGGTAGATACAGCATATATTATAACACTAGGAGCAATAAGAATAAAACAGATGGTACCATTAGTTTTTATGACTCTTGATTCACCTGACTGAATCCCTCCCTTCCTAAGTTTATATATTGATATAAAGTGATTAAGTAATCAGAAATATTACCCACTCCCAAGAATACAAATCCCTGAAACAGGTACTCATAACCATGTATGCCAGGCAATGGATTTGAGGAAATAAGAAAATGCATTGTAGTGTTCTAGATAAGGAATGTATACTCAAGCACATTGAAATTCTGATTTAAGCATATGGAGTTCAATTGAGAAAAGTTCTGTCTCTTATTTAACTCAATGACAAGGTAATCTTTTTTAAAAAGTATTTTCTCTTATGACATGATACTATCACCAGATACCTGACATTACAATTTTCTCAAGAACACATATCTACCCATTATAAGTACAGTCAATACAATTTGATAATATAACATAAATGTAGCCTTTATTTTTAACTACACATTTACTTCATGTCAAAATGTGGCTTGTGGGGAGGGTTCAAGATAACTGACTAGAGAAATCAGATACTCACCTCCTCCACAAAGAAAAAAAATTGTGAATAGATAGTCCTAATTTAAATAGAGCATCTAAAAAGAAATACTAAAATTCAGCAGAGATGTGACAATAAACACCTGAGGGATGGAAGAAGAGGGAATTAAGACAGGCAGCTCAACCAGAATTGTCCAGGAGCCTGGAGATGCTCTCCAGTTCAGGGAAAGAGTAAGTGAGAGATTCCCAGTGGTTCATATTTCCACCATGGATTCCTCAACCCGTAACCATTGGAGAGCCCCTTGACCCTTACAGGCCCTGAGACTAACATAAGGAGCTGCCTGAAGTTCATGTGATGGCAATGCTCCAGATGGGGAACTTACATCTGGTCCCACACACTGCTTGAGATTTAAGCAGCTACATCACTGTCCCATTTTGAGAGTCTAGTACCCATCAGATTATAGTTTGCCCTCAGGCCCAGCAGAACCAGCATCTCTACATCTTCAGAGCCCCACAGACATTCACTCACATACACCTGGAGGACTGCAGGAAGCACAATTCTGGCTGGACCCAACAGTGCAGAAGGGTCCCCAGCACTCTAGCCCACACAGAGTCCTACACCGTGGGAAAAAGCAGTACAGTGCCCTGTGGAGATTGTCCCTAGGACAAACGAATCCAAAGCATGTGGTCTCCAGAGCCTGGGAGCAGCCTGCCTGAGGCTGCTAAGAGCAACCCCAACCCCATAAGCATCTAGGTGACTACACACTAGCAAGTTTCCTGAGGACAGTGTCCACACACACTACCCTGGCCACTGCTGCTGTCAGGGGCCAAAGTATGTGCTCTTCAGAGCCTGAAAGCCACCCACCTATCTGGGGCCACTCTCACTGACAGCAGCCTCTCCTCCACCAGTAGCACAGCTGCTGGACACTAACGCATGCCCTGAAGACAGGCTCTCCCTATGCACTGCCATTGCCTCCACTGTCTCTAGGGCTGAAGTACATGCTCCTCAGAGCCTGAAAGCTGCTTGCCTGCCTGGGGCTGCTCGCATTGACAGCAACTCCATTCCCTCCGGCATCATGGCTGCTATGCACGGAGGTCAGCCTGTCTGACCACTACTGTGGGTTGCCCCACCCTGCTCATCACAGCTTGTGCTCATGTGCACCACCAGGGGTCCCGAGGACAAACCTGCCCGGCCTACCAACACTATCCCCAGTGCCTGAATATACTGACAGACGTCTAGGGATCACCATCCCAGTCCACCACCATCTATGCACTCCTCTCAGGAAAATGAGGAGGAATCCATTCAGCCTACTGCTACCAACACTGTCACACACCTACACGCTCCAACTGGAGGCCTGGGGATTGGCCAAAACAGCTGATCAAAGCCACTGTTAACATTAGTGTGTGCCACCTGAGAGCCCAACTGTTGTCCCAACACTGCTACTACCATCGCTCATGTTAAGGACATTGCCCACAGGCCTGAGGTCCTGCTCACCTGCCTGGCCCACTACTGCAACTTCCAGCAACTGAGACATGTGCCTAGAGGTCTAGGAATTGACCCACCTAAACCCACTAACACCAATGCCCCTGCAGACAGCACTGGGGCCTAAGGACAGACACACTTAGCCCATCACTGCCATCCCTGGACTGGCTCATCTGTTGCCCCCATTCCCAGCAAAGTCTTGCCACAGCCTCCACTAACAAACAAACCAAATCAATGAAGAAATCACAGATGCCACTGACGCTGCTTATAGCAGGATAAATGATATGGAGGCTGCACTATTCCATGCATGTAGAACCAATGCTAAAGTATTCTACCCAACCTTCACCATAGGTGCATTTTCAGGAAAAAGTCTTTCACAAAAGTCAATCTAAAAAATTAGAAGAAATGATTATTACATTAGATGAACAGATATTAATGTAAGGAAACAAGAAACATGAAAAAGCATTGAAATGTGACACCTCCAAAAAACACAATAATTCTCCAGAAATAGATTCCAATAAAAATTATGAAATGATAGAAAATGAATTCAAAAATATGATATTAAAGAACTTAGTGAGATAAAGAGAACACAGGTCAACAATACAAATAAATCAGAAAAACACTTCAGAATATCAATGATAAATTCAGCAAAGAAATAGATATTATTTTAAAAATCATGAACCTAATAAACTCAATATGTAAAAAAAATCTGAGAGCTCCAACAAAATATTAGATAAAGCAGAAGAAATAATTAGAAAACTGAAAGATGGATATTTTAAAATAACCCAATCAGGAAAAAAAAAAAAAGGAAAGAAAAAGAAAAAATAATAAAGAATAATCCAAACCTCTATGACATATAAAACACCATAGAGTGACTGAATATTTAATTTTTTTTGTATTCCATAAAACAAAGAGAAGGCCAAATGCACAGAAAACCCATATAACAAAATGCTAGCTGGAATCTTCCCAAATCTAACAAGTGGCTTAGACATATAGATATAGGACACTCCAAAATCCTCAAATAGATGCAACACAAAAAGGTCTTCTTCACAACACAATATAATCAAATTCTCAAAGTCAAATACAAAGAGAGAATTCTAAAAACAGCCAGAGAGAAACATCTAGTCACATATAAGAGAACCCCTATGAGATTAACAGTGAATTTTTCAGTAGAAATGTTACAGGCCAGTAGGGAATGGGAAATGCCTAAAGAAAAGAAAAGAAAAAAAACTGTCACCCTAGAAGGCTGTACTCAGCAAAATTATCCTTCATAAATGAAAGAGAAATGCACTCTTTCCCAGATTAGCAACAACTGTGAAAATTCATTACCATAGACCGGCTGTAAAGAAATTATTATTATTATTATTATTATTATTATTATTATTATTTTGAGACAGAGTCTCACTCTGTCGCCCAGACTGGAGTGCAGTGGCATGATCTCAGCTCACTGCAACCTCTGCCTCCCGGGTCCAAATGATTCTCCTGCCTCAGCCTCCTGAGTAGCTGGGATTACAGGCATCTGCCACCACATCCAGCTAATTTTTTGTATTTTTAGTAGAGACAAGGTTTCACCATGTTAGCCAGGATGGTCTCGATCTCCTGACATCGTAATCTGACTGACTCGGCCTTCCAAAGTGCTGGGATTACAGTCGTGAGCCACCGCGCCCGGCCAAGAAATTCTTAAGGGAGACCTAAACCTGGAATTGAAAGCACAATATTTATGATTAATAATGCATTGAAGTATGAACTCCCGGTAGAGCAAACAGACAAATAAGAAGGTGATAAGGCTCATATATTACCACTACAGAAAATCACCAAACCAAATTGATAAACAATAAGAGAGAAAGTCAAGAACAGGATATACAGAATAGCCAGAAAACAATTAACAAAATGGCAAAATAAGCCTTCACATATTTATAATAACCTTGAATTTAAAAGGATTACATTTTCCACTTGAAATATATAGACTGGCTGAATAAATTTTTAAAAGTAGCCTAACTATATTCTACCTACAAGAAACTTGCTTAGTCTGTAAAGACACATATAGACTGAAGGTAAATAATTGAAAAAATATACTCCACACAAATGGAAACTAAGAGCAAGCAGGGGTAGCTATACATATATCAGACAAAACGAAATGTAAGTAGTAAACAGTAAAAAGAGGCAAAGGAGGCCAATATATAATGATAAAAGGATCAACTGAGAAAGAGGGTGTAACAATTATAAATATTTATCCCCCCAACACCAGAGCACCCAGGTATGCAAATATTATTGGATCTAAAGGGAGAGATATACTCAAATACAATCATATTAGGGAACTTCAACACCCCACTTGTAGCAATACATAGATCATCTAAACAGAAAACAACAAAAAAATGTTAGATGTAAACCAGACTTCAAACCAAATAGGCCGAGCAAATATTTACAGAATTATCTCACAGAGGCAAAATACATATTATTCTCATTAACAAATTGAACATTCTCCAGGATAGACCATATGTTAGCCTACAAAACAAGCATCCACAAATTTAAAAAAATAAAAATTGTATCAAGTATCTTTTCAGACCACAGTGGAATATAATTTGCAACTAATAACAAGAGAAACTTTCAAATCTGTACAAACACATGGAAATTAAACAACATGTTTTGGGATGACCATTGGGTCAATGAAGATATTAGAAGGAAATAAAAAAATGTCTTGAAACAACCAAAAATGGAAACCTAATGTACCAAAACATATAAAATACAACAAAAGCAGTGTTAAGAGGGAAGTTTATATAGCAATAAGTGCCTACATCAAAAAATAGAGAGATTTCAAATAAACAATATAACGAAACATCTCAAGGAACTAGAAAATAAGAACAAAACAAACCAAAAATTAGTAGAAGAAAAAAGTGAAGAGCAGAACTAAATGGAATAGAGACTTTAAAAACAAAGAATCAACAAAATGAAGAGTTGTCTTTGGAAAAGTTAAAACTGGTAAACCACTAGCTAGACTAACCAGAAAAAAAGAAAAGATACGAACAAAACCAGAAACAGAAAAAAAGACATAATTGAAACCACAAAAATACGAAAGATTATTAGACTATTATGAACAACTATATGCTAACAAACTGGAAAACCTAGAGGAAATGGATACATTTATGGACACACACAACCTAACAAGATTGTATCAGGAAGAAATAGAAAACTTGAACAGTTTAATAATGAGTAATGAGATGAAATCAGTAATAAAAAGTCTCCCAGTAAATAAAAGCACAAGACTGGATGGCTTTACTTCCAAGTTCTACCAAACCTATAAAGAAGACATTACACCAATCTTCTCAAACTATTTCAAAGATTTGAAACTAAGAAAATTCTCCCTAATGTACTCTATGAGACCGTGATTACCTTGATACCAAAATCATTCAAGGAAACAAGAACAGCAATGACAATAGCAATAAAACAACCACAGGCCGATATCCCTGATAAATATGAATATAAAAATCTGCAGCACTAGCAAGATGACCCCAACAGCACATGAAAAAGATAATACTCTATGATCAAGTGAGATTTATCCCAAAGATGCAAAGATTGTTTAACCCATGCATATCAATAAGCATCATATATCACATCCACAGAATGAAGGACAAAAACCACATGATCATCTCAATTGGATGCAGAGAAAAGCGTTTTTATAAAATTCAATATCCTTTCATGATAGAAATTCTCAACAAAGTAGGCATAGAAGGACTGTACCTCAATCTAATAAAGATTATATATGACAAACCCACAACAATCATCATTCTGAATGATGAAAAGCTAAACACCTTTCATCTATGAACTGAAACAAGACAAAGATGCCAACTTTCACCAGTCTTATTCAACATAGTAGTGGCCGTCTTAGCCAGAGAAATCAGGCATGCGAAAGATACAATAAGCATCCAAATTGGAAAAGAGGAACTCAAATTGTCATCATTGCAGACAACATAATCTTATATTTAGAAAAACCTAACGACTCCACCAATAAACTATTAGAGCTGATAAACAAATCCATTAAGTTGCAACATACAACATCAGCATATGACAATTAGTTTTTCTACACACCAATAATAAACTAGCTGAAAAATAAATTAAGAAGACAATCTTATTTACAATAGATACAAAAAAAAAAATGTACCTAGGAATAAATTTAAACTTGGAGATGAAAGAGCTCTACAAAAATAACTATGAAACACTGATGAAAGGAACTGACTAGGACATCAATAAATAGAACACATGCCATGCTCATTAATTGAAAGATATTAATGTTGTTAAAATGACCATACCACCCAAAGCAATCTACAAATTTAATGCAATCTCTATTAAAATGCCAATGACATTTTTCACAGAAATAAAAAAAAAAAACTAAAATCTGTACAGAATCAAAAAAGAACTTGAATAGCCTAAGCAATCCTCAGCAAAACGAACAAAGCTGGAGGCATCATACTACCTCACTTCAAAATATTATAAGGCTATAATAACCAAAATAGCATGGTATTAGTACAAAAACAAACACGAAGCCCAACAGAACAAAATAGAGAACCCAGAAATAAATTTATTTATTTATGTCCAACTGATTTTTGACATAGTCACCAGGTACATAATTAAGGAAATAACACCCTCCTCAGTAAATGGCATAAGTGAAAATGGATATCTCATAAAGAAGAGTAAAACGATACCCCTCTCTCTCTCACCATATGCAAAAATTGACTCAAAGTGAATTAAAGATTTGAATGTAAGATCCAACCAGCCAAAAATACTAGAAGAAAACCCAGAGGAATCACTCCAGAACTTTGATCTTGGCAAATATTTTATGACTAAGACCCCAAAAGCACAGGCAGCAAAAACAAATATTGACAACTGTGACTACATTAAACTAAAATGTGTCTGCATTGCACAGGAAATGAGAGTGAGGAGCGAACTTATTAAATGGGAGATAATATTTGCAAACCATTTATCTGACAAGGAAGTAATATACAGAATATAAAAGGAATTGTAACAGTTCAATGACAGAAAATTAAGTAATTCCCTCAAAAAGTGGGTCAAATGTCTAAATATATATTTCTCAAAAGAAGAGATACACATAGCCAATAGGTATGTGATAAAAGGGCTGGATATCACTAGCTATCAAGGAAATGCAAATCAAAACCATGATGAGATATATTTCCCTAGTTAGAATGGATATAATCAAATAGACAAAAAGTAAAAGATGCTGGTGAGGATGTGGAGAAAACAGAACCCTCATACAAAGAGTTGTGTTCAAAGTGTAAGCTAATACAGCCATTATAAAAACAGTAGAGACATTTCTCAAAAAATTAACAATTGAACTACCATAGAATATAGCAATGTTACTCCCGAGTATTTATCAAAAGGAAAAAAAATGTTATATCAAAATGATACATGCACCACCATATTTATTGAAGCACTATTTACAATAGCCAAAATATGGAACCAACCTAAAGAGTCCATCAGTGGATAAATGGATACAGAAAATGTGGTATACTTACACAACAGAATACTATTCAGCCATAAATGATAATGAAGTCAGGTCATTTAAACCACATAGATAGAACTGGAGGCCATTATTTTAAGTGAAATCAACCAGACACAGAAAGACACATTTCACATGTATTTATTCATAGGTGGTAGCTCAAATAGTTGATCTTATGGAGATATAGAGTAGAATGGTAGTTACCAGAGGCTGATAAGAATGTATGTGTGATGAAGTGATAATGTTTAATGGTAGAGTAGGGTGACTATAGTTAATAACAATGTACGGTACATTTCAAAATAACTAGAAGAACTTGAAATGTTATCAACAAATATAAATGATAAATGTTCAGTGTGATGGATACCCCAAAACTCTGACTTGATCATTACACATTCTATGCATGTAACAAAATATTACATATACGGACAAATATCATGTATCAATAAAAGAAAATGGCTTGCTAAGTAAACTTGAAAAGTATAAGGATTATTCAAATAAGTAATGTAGGGTAACCCAATTTATTGTCATAAAATTATTTTAGTTTAAAGATAATAAAGACATTTCATTAAAACAACCATTAAATTTTAAATGCTAAGAGCATGTAATATGCTGCATATTTTGCCCTGAAAAGATAATCAAGAATAAATACAGAATTTTGACTCATGAATTGGAATCCAAAATGGTGTAAACAAATTTAGGACATTCCATTTCACCCCTTAATAGTATTGATAATTAGTGCCATATGATCTATCTTTTGATAATATATTGCTTTGTGTTGGATTGTTGATTATTTATATCAATAGTCACATGTTTTCCAAGTGAAAATAGGATAAGCATTTAAGAGAGCAACAAATTCTTGCTGGGCGTGGTGGCTCATGCCTGTAATCCCAGCACTTTGGGAGGCCGAGGTGAGAGGATCGCCTGAGGTCGGGTGTTCGAGACTAGCCTAATGAACATGGAGAAACCCTGTCTCTACTAAAATACAAAATTAGCCAGGCGTGGTGGCACATACCTGTAATCCCAGGTACTCAGGAGGTAGTGGCAGGAGAATCACTTGAACCAGGAGGCGGAGGTTGCGGTGAGCCAAGATTACGCCATTGCACTCCAGCCTGGGCAACAAGAGCGAAACTCCATCTAAAAAAAAAAAAAAAAAAGCAACAAATTCTTATTGAGCATGCAAAAGTCTGAATTTTCAGTGTGAGAAATATAAAATGAGTGTAGAACATAATTCCAGGTTTTAAGGAGTTTATATATATTCTTATTTCTTGGTATTTATTTATCATCCTACAAACTAACACATAATGACTGTCATAAAAGTAAGCTTCAAATATTCAGTTTTGTTATATATTCTATTAGATGAATAATGAAAATACTGTGCTAGGTACCAAGTTGAATAAAATTTTGAATAAAATCCTGTAAGTTGAAAGATTACTACAGACCTGATAGAAGAGACTTGGTGCTCTTAGAGTAATACCACTAAGAAAAAAAAAATCAGTAAAAGATTTTTTCAAAATAGATGCTCAAATTCCACCTTATCTGAGAGTATATGAGATTATCATCTAAGAATTACAACAAAAAAATATGTAAAAAATTATTACACTAGGTTCTGGTTTCTGGTTCAGCATGTAAAAGTTTGGAAGTCATTACTCTATCCTAACAAGGAACAAGGTGAATTAACAGAAAATCAACAACTCTACTTAGATCTATCAGAAAAGTTAGGTCTCATGGCAAAACACTGACCCTGCAAATTAGAAAGACAGACAAGCAGATACAGAGAATAATGACTTAGAGAAAACCCTCATAATTAGAAATATCCACAGAACTAGTACCAAAGTAGAAAACCCTAAGCCTTGATTGACAAATTACTAGAGGCTCAGTGTTAACAGACTAAGAATTAAAATCTCCAGGAAGTCCCAGACATAGGGAAGGGTATACAGTTTGTGAGTTTTACCACCATGAGCTTGACAAGGTTCTCACAGTGAAGATCAGAGAAAATTTCCTGGTGCTTCCAACAAGGGGAAGGGAAAATTAAAGTAAGCATTTTGAAACAAACCAGAACATTCTATCCTTTTTACCAAGGCCCATATTCAAGAAAAACAATTTAAACAGAGTCTATTCTATTGGGGTTTTATTAGATTCTAACAAACCCATGGAAGGAAATTACCAAACTCCAGTCCAATTTAGCATTCCACATGTGAGAAGGGTAATAGATAACTCCAACCTCAAGCCATTTTGTTGCACCTAAGGAGCGGAGAGAAAATGAAAACAAACAAACAAACAAACAAACAACAACAACAAAAAAAACAGTAGTGAAGTTCACAGTCTTGATGCACAAGATCATGATATAACTGACATTTAATGATAACAAATAAAATGCTTCTTCTTTCCTCATATCTTAACACCATATCAGTTAAGGCCTATTGAACACAGTACCATTTTACTCAGTGCATCATGTCCAGCTTTCAACAAAAGTGGCAAGACATACTAACTAGCAATAAACACAAGTATTAAAACAAAGATCAAACATCAGAACCAAACTCAGATATGTAATAGACAACATGCAGCAACAGATAAATAATGTAAGCAGAGAGATAAAATTCCTAAGAAAGTATCAAAAATTAATGTTGGACATAAAACACTGTACTAGAAATGAAGAATGCTGTTGATGGTCTCATTAGAAACAATCAAAAATAATAATTACAACAATATTTCAAGACATATACAGTAAAATATAAGTAGAAAATGGAATGTTAAAATGTAGAGGAATGAAGCTAAGGTGTAGAGATTTTATTAGATTTTTTCTTTACTTGTTTGTTTCCTTTTCTATGCAAGTACTGCAATATTGTTACAAGTCCCAAATAATGAATTATAAGATAGTATTTGCAAGCCTCATTGTAACCTCAAACCTGAAAACAGACAATTAATGGACAAAAAATTCAAAACTATAAATTATATCATGCCACCAGAGGAAATAATCTTAACTAAAAGGAAGACAGGAAGGAGGAAAAGAAGAAAGACCATTTGGACTAAACTTTCCTATAAAAAGACATAGAGTGGCTGAATAGATATGAAAAGCTGCACTCAAAGATCAGTTGCCTACAAGAAACACTTCACCTACAAAGATGCACATAGTCTGAAAGTAAAGGGATAAAAAAGGTGTTCCATGCAAAAGGAAACCAAATAAAGCAGGATTAGCTATACTTATAACAGGCAAAACAGATTTCAAGATAAAAACTATAAGAAGAGACAAAGAAAGTCAGTATTTAATAATAAAGAGGTCAATTCCGGAAGTGAATATTACAATTGTAAATATATATGCATCCATCACTTGAGCACCCAGATTAAAGCAAATATTGGTAGAGCTAAAGAGAGATAGGCCCCAATACAATAATAGCTGGAGACTTCAACACTCCACTCTCAACACTGAACAAATCTTTCTGCAGAAATTTAACATAGAGAACATCAGACATAATCTGCTCTGTAGATGAAACAGACCTATTAGATATTTACAGAACATTTTATGCAACAGCTACAGATTAAATATTATTTTTCTCAGAACATGAATAATTCTCAAGTATGGACCATACATTAGGTCACAAAATAAGTCTTAAAACATTCAAAAAATTGAAATATATCAAGCATCTTCTCTGATCCCAATGGAATAAAACTAGAAATTGATAACAAGAGGAATTTCTAAAACCATACAAACACATGGAAATTAATCAATATGTTCCTGAATAAGCAGTAATTCAATAAAATGTTACAAAGGAAATTCAAAAATTTCTTGAAACAATAGAAACACAACACCAAGGCTTATAGGATACAGCAAAAGCAGTACTAAGAGTAAAGTTCATAGCTATAAATTCCTATATCATAAAAGAAGAAAAACTTCAAATAATCTAATAATGTGTTATAAAAAACTGGAAGTCAAGAGCAAACTAAATTGAAAATTAGTAGAAAAATAGAAATAATAAAGGTTGCAGAAGAAATCAATGAATTTTAATGAAGAAAACAATACAAAAGATCAACAAAACAAAAAGTTGGCTTTTTGAAAAGATAAAGAAAATTGACAAACCTTTACCAGACTGAGAAAAGAAAAGACCCAAATAAGTAAAATTAGAGATAAAAAAGGAGACATTACAGCAGATATCACCAAAATTCAAAGGATCATTAGTGGGTAGTGTAAACAACTATATGCCAATAAATTGGAAAATCTAGAAGAAATAGATAAATTCCTAGACACATACAATCTACCAAATTTGAATCATGAAGAAATACAAAACCCAAACAGACCAACAAAAAAGTAGTCAAATCAAAGCCATAATCGAAAATCTTCTAGCCCAGGATTTGATGGCTTCACTGCTAAATTCTAACAAACATTTAAAGAAGTAATACAGCTATCCTCCTTAAACTATTTCAAAAAAAAAATTAGAGTAGGGAATATTTCCAAACACATTCTACAAAGCCAGCATTACCCCGATACCAAAATCAGACTAAGACACATCTGAAAAGGAACACTATAGGACAATATCACTGGTGAATATTGAGCAAAATTCCTCAACAAAATACTAGCAAACATAACTTTACAATCCATTAAAAAGGTAATTTCTCATAATCAAGTGGGATTTATCCCAGAGATGCAAGAATGGTTCAACATATGTGAATCAGTTAATGTGATACATCATATAAACAAAATGTAAGACAAAAATCATATGATCATTTCAATTAATACTGAAAAATCACTTAAGAAATAACATCCCTTCATGATTAAAACCTTCAATAAACACAGTGTAGAAAGGATGTACCTCAACAGAATGAAAGCCATATAATACAGACCCACAGCTAGTATCAGATGAAATAGGGAAAAAGTGAAAGCCTATTCTCTATGATGAGGAACATAACTAGGATACCTACTTTCTCCACTGTTTTTTCACAGTTCTGCAAATCCTAGCTGGAGCAGTCAAACAAGAGAAAAAAATGAAGAGCAACCAAATTCGAAAGGAAGAAATCACGTTATCTTTGTTTGCAGCTGATATGATTTTATATTAAAAGAACTAATGACCCCACTATAAAACTATTAAAGCTGATAAACAGTAAAGTTTCAGGATACAAAATCAATCTACAAAAATCAGTAGCATTCTATATGCCAACAGTGAACAATATGAAAAAGAAATCAGAAAAGTAACTCCATTTACAATAGCTACAAGTTAAATTAAATACATAGGAAATAATGAAAGTGAAAATCCTCCACAATGAAAATTACAAAACCTTGATAAAATAAATTGAAGAAGACACACAAAAATGGAAAGATATTGTACGTTCATAGGTCAGAAGATTCGAGATTGTTAAAAAGTTTATACTACCCAAAGCAACCTACAGATTTAATGCAATCCCTGTGAAAACATGAATGACATTCTTCACGATAATACCAGAAACCCATCCTAAAATGTATGTGAAACCAGAAAATACCCAGAGTAACCAAAACTATTCTAAGCAAAAAATATAAAACTAAAGAAATCATATTACCTGACTTGAAATTATTCTATAGGCTATAATATCCAAAGAAGCATGGTATTTGATGATGAGAGACACATACATCAGTGGAACAGAATAGGGAACCCATAGATAAATCCACACATCTACAGTTAACTCATATTAAACAAAGCTGCCAAGAACATACACTGGGGAAAGGACAGTCTCTTCTATAAATGGTGCTGGGGAAAGTACACATTCAAATGCAGAGGAATGAAACTACACTCCTATCTCTCACCATATACAAATATCAAGTCAAATGGATTAAACACTTAAATCTAAGACCTGAAACTATGAAACTAATAAAAGAAACATTGTGGAAACTCTCCAGGACATTGGACTTGGCAAAGAATCCTTACCACAAGCAAAGGCAACCAAAACAAAAATGGACAAACTGGATCACATCAAGTTACAAAATTTCTGCACATAAAAGGAAACTATGAACAAATGAAGAGACTGCCCAAAGAATGGGAGAAAATATTTGCAAACTACCCATCTGACAAGGGATTAATCACCAGAATATCTAAGAAGCTGAAACAACTTTATAGAAAATAAGTAATAATCCAATTTAAAAAATGGGCAAAACACCTGAAAAGACAAATCTCTAATGAAGACATACAAATGGCCAAAAGGCATATGAAAAGGTTCTCAACATCATTCATCATCAGAAAAATGCAACTCCAAACTACAATGAGATAACATCTCACCCCAGTTAAAATGGCTTTTATCCAAAGACAAGCAAGAATGTGAAGAAAAGGATGCTGGCAAGGACGTGAAGAAAAGGGAACCCTCATATGCTGTTGGTGGGAATGTTAATTATTACAACCAACCTGGGAAATAGTTTGGAGGTTCTTCAAAATGATGAAAAACAGAGCTACTGTGATCCAGAAATCTCACTGCTAGCTATGTGCCCAAAAGAAAGGAAATTAGTATATCGAAGAGATAGGTGCACTCCCATGTTTATTGCAGTGCTATTCACAATAGCCAAGATTTGAAAGTGACCTAAGTGTCCATCAACAGATGAATGGATAAAAAAATGTGGTGCATGTACACAATGGAGTACTATTCAGTCATGAGAAGAGTGAAATTCTGTCACTTTCTACAACATGGATGGAATTGGAGGTCATGTTAAGTGAAATAAGTCAGACACAAAAAGACAAACTTTTCATATTCTCACTTGTTTGTAGGAGCTAAACATTAAAATAATTAAATTCATGTTGATAGAAACTAGAATGATGGATAACAGAGGCCAGGAAGAGTAGTGGGCACAAAAGTGGAGATGTTTAATGGTTATAAAATATAGTTAGAAAGGATGAATGAGACCTAGTATTTGCTAGCACACGGGATGACTATATTCAAAAATGATATAATTGTACACCTTAAAAAAACTAAAATGCTATAATTGGACTATTTGTGATACAAAGGATAAATGCTTCAGGTGATGGATTTCCTCCAAAAACTAAAAAATAAGAACATAAAGGTGAAATAAAATAAAATAGCTAAAAGAGTATAATTTGATTGTAACAAAAAGGATAAATACTTGAGGTGATGGATGCCGCATATATCCTGATGTGTTTATTATGCACTGCATGCCCGTATCAAAATATCTCACGTAAGCTATAAATATATATACACATTGTATACCCATGAAACAAAAGCAACAACAAAAAGAAGCCAGATGGTCGGGAACTTACGGAGTATGAGGGAATGCAATAAAAATTACATCTAACATTTCCTAAGAAACTATCCAAATCAGAGTGGAATTAAGTAAAATAATTAGTGTTGAGGGGAAAATAATCCCCAACCTAGAATGTCATATCCTGTGAAATTATCCTTTAAATGTGAAGCAACAATAAAGACTTTGTCAGTTTTTTGGCAGTAGATCTCACTTACAAGAAATGTTAAAAGAAGTTCCTCAAAGAGAATAAAAATAATGTAGATAAGAAACTCTAGATCTACATAAAGAAAGTAAGGACATTAGAGACAAAATAAGTGAACTTAAAATACCAATTCTTATTTTTCTTATTCTTAATTGATTTAATAGAAAACAGGTCAAAATAATGATCGCAGTAACATATTTGATAATTACAGTTTATCTACAAGTGAAATGAATGATAGAAATAATACAATGAGGAGGGAAAGATCAATAGAAATATTTTGTTATTTATAAGCATCTTGCACTCGTGGTGAAGTGGTATAGTGTCATTTAAAAGCAGACTTTTATTAGCTGCAAATATATATTGCAAACTCTGAAGCAACCACTAAAAGGAGAAAAAAACATGAATAATTGATATTCTAAAAGAGGAGGGCATATGGAAATGTATAAAAAGTTCAGTTAAAACCAAAAAAGAGAGAAAAAGAGAAGACAAACCTAGTCATAAACCACAAGGGCAACACACAGAAAACATTAACCTATATGATATGTATCAATCCAACTATCTCAATAATTACTTTCAATTCTAATACCCTAAATATAACAATTAAAACAAAATTTTCAAAGTGGGTCAAAAAACAAGACTCAACTACATGTTGTCTATAAAAACCCACATTAAATATAAAGACATATATAGATTAAAACTGAAGAGATGAAGAAAGATATACCATGCTAACCCTAATCAAAAGCAAGCTGGAATAGATAATATTAGAGCAAACTTTACAGCAAAAAAATTAATGGGGATAAAGGTGGCATTACTTATAGATATAAACCTAAATTTTCTAATAAGCATTAATAACCTTCACTGTGTGTGTATGTAACAACAGAGTATGGGAGGCAAAAAATGCTCATGTGAGGCAACAACAAAATATGTAAGGCAGAAACTGATAGAACTGTAAGAAACAATAGATAAATCCTTTATGGGGACTTCAACCCCCTCCATCATAAATGAACTCATCCTGCTGTCAGGAAATCATTAAAGACATTAGTGAACTCAAGATCATCAATCAACTGGATATAATTGACATCTATAGACTACTTCATCTGACAACAATAGAATATATATTCTTCTTAAGCTTACATAAAACATTCACCAAGATAGACCATATGCTGAACCATAAAATGCACCTCAATTTATAATAATAAAATTACACAAAGTAGAACAAGGCATATCAAATTCAAAGTAAGCAGAAGCAAAAAGTAATAATAAAATATGGAATAAAACAATAAAATTAGAAATAAGGAAATTGAGAGAGAAAAATCAATGAAACCAAAGGCTGGTTCTTTGAAAACCTAAATAATATTGATAAGTTTCTAGCCAGGCTTACAAAAAAAAAAAATCAGAGCAGATAGAATAAAAAGTAAAAGAGGGGACATCAATACAGGCCATATGGATATTAAAACAGTAATAAATAGTGTGAACTATGTTATTACCACAAATTTGATAACAAATGAAATGGACTAATTTCAAATCTTGAGTCTATAGCCTGAGAAGCAGTGAGTGCCAATGGTGCAACTTCCAATCCAAGGGCAGTACGTACCCCAACTGGTTCTTGGGCTACAGAATTACAAGAGTGGTTACAAGAGTGGTTTTTTATACACAGGAAATTATGTCACCTTTGAGCAAAGATTTTTCTTTCTATCTTCCCAATCTGTATGCCTTTCACTTCCCTTTCTTATTGCATTAGCTAGTATTTTCAGTACAGGGTGGAAAAAGAGTAATGGTAGAGGACATCTTCTGGTGTTGTTCCTGATATTAGCAAGCAAGAAAACATCTAGTTTTTGATCATAAGTATGATTTTAACTATATGTTTTTCTAGATGTGCTTAATCAACTTAAGGAATTTTTTCTCTATTCCTAGTTTGCTCAGAGTTTTTATCATGAATGAATTTTGAATTTCATCAAATGCTTTTCCAGAATTTATAGATATAATTGTGTGATTTTTTTAAACCTGTTGATATGATGGATTCCATTAATTGATTTTCAAATGTTGAACCAGCTTTTCTTACCTGGTATAAACCCTACTTGATCATGAGGTATAATTTTTATGCATTCTTGGATTTTATTTGTTAATATTTTGTTGAGGAGTTTTGCATCTATGTTCACAAAAGATATTTGCCTGTAGTTTTCTTTTCATGTAATGTTTGTGTTTAGTTTTGGTATTAGGGCAATGTCGGCTTCATAAAATGAGTTAGACATATTGCCTTTGCTTTCATCTCCTGAAAGAAATTGTAGAGAATTGGGATTTTTCTTTATTTTATTTTTCAATTAATGAAATAATTAGAGACAGAGTCTTACTCCATTGCCCCAGCTGAAGTGCAGTGGTATAATTACAGGTCGTTGCAGCTGTGAACTTTGCACTCAGGTGATCTTCTCACTTCAGCCTCCTGAGTAGTTGGGACTACAAGTGTATGCTACCATACATAGCTAATTGCTTTTAATATTTTTATAGATATATGAATCTCACTATGTTGCCAAATCTTGCCTTAACTCTTGGCTTCAAATGTTCCTCTCTCCAGCATCCTAAAGGCCTGGAATTAATTACAGGTGTGAACCACCAGAACTAGCCAATTTTCTTAAATATTTGCTAGGTTTTTCAGTGAATCCATCTGAGCCTGGATCTTTGTTTTGGGAGGTTATTAGTTACTGATTCCATTTTTAAAATAAATACAGGTTCATTCAGGTTGTCTATTTCTTCTTGTATGAATTTTGGCAGATGTATTAGCCCATTCTCACACTGCTAATAAAGACATACCCAAGACTAGTTAATTTATAAAGGAAAAAGGTTTAATTGACTCACGGTTCAGCATGGCTGGGGAGGCCTCAGAAAACTTACAATCATGAAGGAAGGGGAAGCAAACATATCCTTCTTCATATGGTGGCAGCTGGGAGAAAACTCCTTATAAAACCACCAGATCTCATGAAAAATCACTCACTATCGTGAGAATAGCAGCATGGGGGAACTGCCCCTATGATTCGATTATCTCCACCTGGTCCCTCCCATGATATGCGGGGATTATGGGAATTACAATTCAAATTGAGATTTGGGTGAGGACACAGCCAATCCTTATCAGTAGAGTAATAGTTATTTTTTATTGATTGATTAATTGATTGATTGATTGAGAGTCTCACTCTGTCACCCGGACTGGAGTGCCGTGGTATGATCTTGGCTCACTGCAACCTCTGCCTCCTGGGTTCAAGTGATTCTCCTGCCTCAGCCTCCTGAGTAGCTGGGACTATAGGTACCCACCACCATGCCTGACTAATTTTTGCATTTTTAGTAGAGAAGGGGTTTCACCATATTGGCCAGCCTGGTCTCGACCTCCTGACCTTGTGATCTGCCTGCCTCAGCCTCCCAAAGTGCGGAGATTACAGGCATGAGCCACCACACCCAGCCATAATAATTAATTTTATATGTCAACTTTATTGGGTGAAGATATATTTAGATTAAACGTTGTTTCTGGGTATGTCTGTGAGCATGTTATTGAATGAGAGGACCATTTAAATTTGTGAACTCAATCAAGTAAATTGACCTCCCTAATATGGGTGGACCTCATCCAATATGTTGACCATTTAAATAGAATACATTTACTCCTTTTACTTCTTTGATTGCCTGCTTAATTAGTAAGCAATTATAGCAAGATTGCTGGACATTTATTGCTTTCCTATCTCAGCAATGAACAAGTAAAATTTGAATCTGAAACCAAAATACTGTTTACATTAGCAGCCTCCAAAAATACTTAGCTATAAATCTAACCAAACATGTAGATATTAGTCCATTTTCATACTGCTATGAAGAAATACCTGAGACTGAGTAATTTATAAAGAAAAAGAGGTTTAATGGAATCACAGTTCCACATGGCTAGGGAGGCCTCACAATCATGGCAGAAGGTAAAGGAGGAGCAAAGGCATGTCTTACCTGGTGGCAGGCAAGAGAGCATGTGTGGGGGAAGTGCTCTTTATGAAACTATCAGATCGCATGAGACTTATTTACCATTATGAGAACAGCACAGGAAACCTCGCCCTCCTGATTCAATTACCTGCCACTGGGTCCTTCCCATGACACATGGGGATTATGGGAGCTACAATTTAAGATGAGATTTGGGTGGAAATGCAGCCAAACCGTGTCAATATACAAGATCTATATGAGAACAATGACAAAGCATTGATGAAATAAATTAAAGAACAAAGTAAATGAAAAGATAGTCCCTGTTAATGAATAGGAAGAGTCAATAGTGATAAGAAGTAAGTTCTTCCAAATTGTATCTACAGATCCAATTCAATCTCTATCACAAGTGCAGCATGTTATTTTGTGGGTATAAAGAAAGTGATTCTAAAGTTTACATGGAGAGGAAAAGGACCCAAAATAGGAAACAGAATATTTAAGATAAAAACAAAGTAGAAAGACTCACACTATCTGACTTCAAAATTTACTGTAAAACTATAGTAATATGAAAAGTATCATATTTGTGAAAGAATAGACAAATAAAGGTAACAAAATAGAGGATCCAGAAATTGACCCATGTGAGTGCAGCCAACTATCTTTGAAAAGGAAGCAAAATAATACAATGGAGTAAATAGAGTCTTAAAGAAACAGTACTGGAATTACTGGATTTCGACACTGAAAAAAAATGAACTTAGACCCAGATATTACACTCTTCACAAAAATAAACTCAGAATGGATTATAGATTTAAACACAAAACACACAACTACAAACTCCTAGAAAATAATGTTGAAGAAAACCTAGATGATTTGGGTATGGCAATGACTTTTAAGATCCAGCACCAAAGGCATGATCCATGAAAGAAATTAAGCTGGGCTTCATTAAAATTAAAAACTTCTTCTCTGTTACAGGAATGTCAAGAGAAAGAGAAGATGAGCCGCATACTGAGAGACGATATTTGCAAAAGACCCATATGAAAAAGGACAGTAATCCAAAATTTATAAATAACTCTTAAAATCAACAATAAGAAAACAACTGACTAAAACATGACACAAAAACTTCACAGTTACCTCACAAAAGAAATATACAAATGACAATCAAGCATATTTGTAGATGTTCCACATCATGTGTCATCAGGGAGATGCAAATTGAAACAACTAAATATGACACACCTATTAAGATGGCTAATATAAAAAATTAACAGCACCAAATGCTAACAAGAATGTGTAGCATCAGGAAATCATATTCACTGCTGTGGAGATAAAAAATGGAGCAGCCACTTTGGAAGACAGTTTGGTGCTTTTTAGAAAAACTTACTATAGGATCCAGCAATCACACTTCTTGGTATTTACCCAAAGGAATTGAAAAGTATATCCACACAAAACTGCACACGGATATTTATAACAGCTTTATTTGTAATTTCCAAAAACCTGGAAGCAACAAAGATGTCCTTTAGTGTGGGAACATATAAATAAACTGTGAACCATTATTATTCAGCACACACACACACACACAAAATAAATGAGATGGCAAACCGTAAAATGACATGGAGGGACCTTAAATGGATATTACTAAATGAAAGAGGCCAGTCTGAAAATGCTAGATACTGTATGATTCCAACCATATGGCTTTATGGAAAAGGCATATCTATAGAGACAGTTCAGTCATTGCCAAGGTTTGGGGGAGGGAGGAATAAATAAGTGGAGCACAGAGAATGTTTAGGGCAGTGAAAATACAATGTATAATACCATGATGGTGGATATAAGTCAATATACATTTCTCCAAACCCACAGAATGTACACACCAAGAGTGAACTCTAATATAAACTGTGAACTTTGGGTGATAATGATATGTCGATGCAGATTCGCCGAGTGTTACAAATGTACCACTTTGGTTGGGGATGTTTATAATGGCAGAGGCTAGATTTGTGTGAGAATAGGGGCTATATAGAAAACCTCTGTACCTTCTTCTTAATTTTGCTAGGAACTGTAAAATGTGAAGTCTTAAAAAGTAAATCTAGACACAGCATTTGCAACATTCACGAAACGACTCAAGATGGTTCATGAACAGAAATATAAAATGCAATAGTATTTTATTTATTATTTATTTTAGCAAAATTGTTTTTGAAGTATTGCAAATTAAGAGAATAATGAACTACTACTACATACCTATTGAAATGTTTAAAAACTTATTGACGATAATAAATGCTAGAGAGTTTGAATAATAATATAAACTCATTGATTGTTAGTGGAATGCAAAATGGTTGAGGTACTTTGGAAGACAGGCAGTCTCTTACAAAACTGTATGATCACAGTTGCCACATGAACCAATCGTCATGCTCCTAGTTATTATAAAATTGATTTCATAACCTATAATCACACAAAAACCCAAGCATAATATTTATTGCAGCTTTGTTTATTATTGCCAAAAGCTGGAAGCAAACAGATGAGCTATCAAACCATGAAAAGGCAAATATATATATATATATATATATATATATATAATGATTTTTGATTAAAAATCCTAAGGTTCCAATTGTATAACATTCTGGAAAAGGTAAAATTATAAAGACAAAGTAATCCATAATTATCTGGGCTTTAGGGGTGATAAAGAGGTAGAAACAAATAAAGATCAAGGGATTTGGGTTACAGTAAAGTTTTTCTGTATTTTGCAGTGAATGCAAGGTAGTGTGATTGCGGTGATTGCAAGGCATCATGCATTTTTCAAAACCTATAGAACTTTACTGCACGGAAACTGCTGCATGTGCAAATTTAAAAACATAATTCAGGTGATCAGAGGGTCACTTAAAAATGCAGGATGTGACAGGATAATCTAACTGTATTACAAACTTGTAAAACAACCTCAGTTAATGGGAGAGGGAGAAAAGGTGCTGACTCAAGCAACTTTGGAAATGAGTAGGATCTGCAAGCATAAGGCTATGAGAACTGCACATGAGCACTGTACTCTAGCTGATAAAATAGCTTCCCTTGGGTGTATGAGCTAATGGCATGTATACTGGAATTAAACATTTAATTAAATACATGGCTGAAGGATCATTTTTTTCTTTCTTTTTTTCTTTTTTCTTTATTTTTTTGAGATAGAGTCTCGCTGTCGCTCAGGCTGGAGTGCAGTGGCACGATCTCAGCTCACTGCATGCTCCGCCTCCCAGGTTCATGCCATTTTCCTGCCTCAGCCTCCTGAGTAGCTGGGACTACAGGCACCTGCCACCACGCCCGGCTAATTTTTTTTGTATTTTTAGTAGAGACGGGGTTTCACCGTGTTAGCCAGGATGGTCTTCATCTCCTGACCTCGTGATCCGCCCGCCTTGGCCTCCCAAAGTCCTGGGACAGTTTTCTTATAGTTGGAGTAAGAGTTTATAGATAAAGAAAGAAATAAAACCCTATCCATATGGTAATGGATGAGAAGTGGAAACATCAGTATGAACTCATGTTTAGCTTAATATAGATACAGATGGTTACATATAGAACTATTTATAGATATGTGTGTATACAAAAGTTATCATACACAAGTACTTTTTTCTCTGTCAGCTGAGTGAGCCTAAAAGAAGTGATACATGAGTAACGATGAGCCCATCTAGTGGCTAAATAATGATTTCTAACACCATTCTCCAATAAAGGCACCAGGGCTCATTGGAGAAGTGGCTGGTTATAGGACTAGGGTAGAAAACATACAAGATGAGTCTGTCGCATCTTGTGGTGCCAAGAAGCAAGAAAATGCTCACAACATATATACATATGTACATAAATACGTGCACATACACACATACAAGGATGGGGATATATCAAAGAATCACAGGAGTCAGCTGAAATAGGCTCCAATGTCAAAACGTAGATAATTTTAAACAACAAAATAAAGTGGCAGCACTAGATTTTAATCCACAGTATACAATAAATCTCTATACATTTATACTGATATAAGTATATGATTAAATATATTAATTAATGGAAATGAATTATGAGTTTCCCATGTAAAGAATTCCTAATAATTTATGTAGATACCCTGCCTTCGAGGATGGGATGCAAATACTCTTATGTGCGGTATGCACATAGTGACTTCCTTCCAAAGTGTATAATATAGAAAGAAGGAAAAACAGTACATTTACAGTGGTGCAGCAGTGTAACAAAGGTTACCTCAGGCAGTCAGTCAAAGTCAGCATCAACAGCCATAAATCATTTTGATGCTATGGATTCTTGATATTGATGAAAATGGTACTCTACCTCTGTGGTCTTCCTCCCAATAACTCATAACCCACGATTTACAATTAGAAAAACATCGAACAAATTGCAATAGTAAACATTTTACAAAATACTTAACTAATACTTCTTAAAACTTTTTTTTTTTTTTTTTTTTTTGAGACGGAGTTTCGCTCTGTCTCCAGGCTAGAGTGCAGTGGCACGATTTCGGCTCACTGCAACCTCCAACTCCCTGGTTCAAATGATTTTCCTGCCTCAGCCTCCCAAGTACCTGGGATTATAGGCATGTGGCCACCACGTCCAGCTAATTTTTTTTGTATTTTTAGTAGAGACAGGGTTTCACCATGTTGACCAGGATGGTCTCGATCTTCTGGCCTCGTGATCTGCCCGCCTTGGCCTCCCAAAGTGCTGGGATTACACGCCTGAGTCACCGCGCCAGGCCTACTACTCCTTAAAACTTCTAAGTTAATCAAAAACAAGAAAAGTCTTAGAAACTGCCATAGCCAAGAAGACCTGAAAGAGAAATGACGACTAAATGTAATGTGTTATCCTGTATGAAATCCCTAAAAATGAAAAAAAAATACATTAGGTAAAAACTAAGGAAATCTCCATGAATTATGGAATTTTGTTAATATCAATGCATCAGTATTGGTTCATTAATTGTAACACATGTGTCATAATAATGTAAGGTGTTAGTAGGTGAAATTGAGCTCAGAGTGTATGGGAATCCTCTATACTATCTTTTCAGCTTTCCTGTAACTATATAAGTGATATGAGAATAAAGAGTAGTAAAAATGATTACATCATTGACTAACATATAAAGATTGAATAAATACATATTTCCAGAATAAGAGTAATGCAGGAAATATTTTTCAAGAAAGTAGGACCTCAGCTGAACCTTGGATATAAAATGGACAAGATGATTATTACCTATGTAAAAAAGTAAAAATATTTCTGAATCATTTGGCCCACTGAATTTTGTCAAATTGATCATTACTATTTTCTCATGTTCATTAATACACATTTTTCTCTAGTATTTATAAACTCTGAAGACCGGGCATATTTTTATTTCATAAATTGCCTAATACTGTATCTTTCTTGAATAAACGCTTCTCAAGAAGTATTTGATGACTTAAAAGAAACACATAATGTTTAAATGTAAGCTATACAGTATCCTTTATCTATGCTAAAACATAACTTTTCTAATAATTTCAGAAATAAAAAGATTAGAATATCAATATTGTTCTGTGTTAATAGGTTCCAAACACGGTTCTATTAACAGGTGACTTTTTAAGGGTGATATGCAGATTGGCTTTGTTTTATGGTTTGCTTCTTTTTTTTTTTAATACAGATTCTAATTATCTGTTCTTAGGGCAGCTTCAGAAATTTGTGTTTTTAAAATGTCCTTAAGGTGATTCTGATTAGCAGCTAGGTTCAAGACTCACTGATTTATAATCTTGCCTGATAGTGTTAATTTTTGTGGGGAGAGACTCTGCCCAAGCCCACAGGCTTCTAACACCTAGACAAGGTCATTGGAATACCTGAAAAATGCAAAAAGAAAATTAATTTTAATCTTAACACTCAGTATGTTTTCACTGTTTTTAAAATCAGCATTTTGTTATTCTCTTTTCCTGACATATATAGTTAATTATTTTCCCAACAGATTTGAGTTGCACATACTCTTTATGTATTAGGAGGTAACGTTTTAATTCACATTTATTAAAACCTTATTTCTGTAGTTCTAGTTCTATGAATTTATGGAGAGAAAATTAGTATTGAGAGTGTCAATACAAACAGTCCAGGATAATAAGACCAATTTTAAAATAAATATATTAATTTATTCCATAAAAAACTTTTATTTTGCTCTTTTATGAGTCATAGGTTTGTTTTCATTTTTGTTTTTGTTTTTGTTTTTGAGGAAGACTATAGCAGAGTCAGTATCTTATCATTTTCTTTCACCTTCACTTGCAAGATTCAATTTAAAATGTTACAGCACTGGCTGTCAATACGATACCCTGAACATGAAAACAATGGATAAAGACGTTGATCACAGCAAAATAGAAAACCTAAGATTTGTGACAGAAAAAGTGACCAGAGCATAGGAAATGTTCACGTAGCTCATGCATGACTTTTGATAATTGGGTCTTTTTCTGGATATAGTTGAAACATAAACATAAATTGAAACTGACACCACTGGAAAGGATAGGAAAAAACACTTCTTCATCTCTTTATTACTATATTCGTTATATTTCCAAGGCAGAAAAAATGATTACCTAATTGAAAAAAAAAAAAAAAAAAAACTATAGAAACTTGCAACAAGGCATGTCCTAGGAAATCTTGAGACACAGGGGTAGTGAGCGAAGTTCTCAATGGTACTGAAGTTTCTAATGTGTGTGGGCTTGACCAAATCAGATCTTCTACAAGATGTAAGAATGGTACACAACATTTCTTTAATATCCATGAACACTTTCTTTTGTCTAACTACTATACCACCACCCATTCTTCCTTGCCAAACCCTGGCATTGAATATTGAAATGAAAACTATATTTTTCTCTTTGGTTCTTATCATAGTCCATTTGTGTTGCCATAAAGGAAAACCTGAGGCTGAGTAATTTATTTTAAAAAGAAGTGTATTTGGCTCACATGTCTGTAGGCCGTACAAGAGCCATGGCACCAACATCTGTTTCTGATGAAGGCCTCAGACTACTTCTACTCATGATGAAAAGTGAAAGGGAGCTGGTGTGTGCAGAAATTTCATGGTGAGACAGGAAGCACAGAGAGAGAGAGACAGAGAGACAAAAAGACAGAGAAAGTGGAGAAGTGCTAGGTTCTTTTAAACAATTAGCTCTCTCAGGAACTAATAGAGTATGAACTCACTCATTACCATGAGGACAGCACCTAGCCATTCATGAGGGATCCACCCCACGACCCAAATACCTACCACTTGACCCCACTTCCAACACTGGGGACCAAATTTCAACATGAGGTTTGGAAAAACAGACATCCAAACTATGGCAGCTCCCTTGATCCTTTCTTATAGTAGAAGATAAGACTTAGTTAATATTTCATTACATTACACTTGTGAGTTCTGAAGCTAAGATTAGGTTTTACTTTAATTCGTCTCTATTTATACCTACATAACATAGAAAATATGAGCTGCTAGTGCAGTTCACACTAATTTACTGGAGTTCAATATTTAGTTTTAGACTGGAAACCCTAACATTCAATCGTGTTCATTTTTCATTCTTTGCCTTTTTATGTATTTGTCTTTCTCAGAAACCTCACAAGAAGAAATGATGTCAAGGCTAAGATTTAGTATTGCTTAGTTTGCTGGCTAAATATCACCTAAATACCACTCAATTTCAATAGGCATAATCATGAATGAAAGTGACTAGAATAAATGGCCTAGCTGTCTATTCAATATCCTGAATGTATGCTCTTGGGATCACGGCTGTGTGGAGGAAACACAAAAAATGTAATGAGAAAAAACAGCGAATGTGCAGGTATACAGCTTACTGCCCAGAACCAGTTATTTTCTTATAATAAAAATAGGTTTCCAGGATGAAAGGCTCATTCAACATTCATTCCAGAAGATCACACTTTGTATTTGTTTTATAATAATTGCTTATTGACTTACGAAACCCAAGTGACATTTGCTTCTCTTATTAATGATAATACCAGAAAATAATAAAAATAGAGTGGACTTCAAATTTACCTAACTTACTTACTACCTCAATTTTAAAACTAAAAAAGAATTGCAAATGAAGAATTTCAATCCCAGAAATTTCAGTGAGTCACAACTATGACTTTGTCAGCACAGCTGGGACTATAGCATATTCTCCCAGTTCTGACTGTTTTCCACTCAACCTCACTGCTTTGTTGGTGTTTCAAGAGTTAACATTAAAATGTGAAATATAAGCTCACTAACAATGAATCCTAATTACTAAAGGTACTGTAAGAAGCATCGCAGAACCAATAGAAGATTGTGCTGGTACGCTTAAACATAGGGACAAATTTTCTGACATTAACAGAGTACTTAAGAGTAAGAAATATTCTTTAGCTACAGTGTTATTACTTTTACTTTTTTAAGTTTATAGAAATTAAATATGCACATAACAATCAATCAAACAGCTTTATAATATTTAGTGAGAGAAAAAAATAGCTCGCCCACTCATTCTCCGCTTATATCTTCCCAGAGACATTTTCAAGTATTTTAGATAACATTTTAAATGTTAACCTCCATTTCTTTAAATAAGATTGAATATTGATGTATTAAACTATTCCTGCAATGGTATGAAGAAATACCCAAGACTGAGTAATTTATAAAAAGAGATTTAATAGGCTCATGGTTCTGCAGGCTGTACAGGACGCATAGCAATATCTGCTTCTGGCGAGGCCTCAGAAAGTTTCCAATCATGGTGGAAGGCAAAGACAGAGCAGGTGTATCAGGTGACAAGGACGAAAGCAAGAGAGTGAGAGATTTTGAGGTTAGGGTGTCACATACTTTTGAACAACTAGATCTCATTTGCACGCAGAGTGAGAGCTCACGTATTATCATGGAAATGGCCCAAGCCATTCGTGATGGATCCACTCCATGATCCAAACATCGCCAACCAGACCCCACCTCTAAGACTGGGGATTACATTTCAACATGAGATTTGAGTAGGGACACATATTCAAACTATATCAATTGATATTTATTGCTTTTATAATTTTGGGCATTAGCCATTGAATTTTCACTGTGGAATATAAATATCTAGCTGTATTTTTCATCCCCATTTTGCAATATACACAGGCACATTTCACACTCACCTATGAATATAATTTTACTATGGTTTTATTTAGATCAACATTCAGATTTTGCCTGCTTACTTTATGAATATTACTGGCAACTTATAACATAGTCTGGATACTTTTTCTTTTGTGTACTTTATTTTATTTTGCCTGGAATTAATTATTGCTTTGCTTATTTTTTATTTGTTTCAGTGGATTTGTATATTTTTACAGCTGTATTAGCTGTATTAAGGTATTTTTGACCAAAAGAAATTTTATATGTTTACAGAGTACAACATTGTATTTTGATATATATATACATATACACATTATGAAATGATTAAATCAACTAACATATCCATGACGTCACATACTTATTTATTTTGTGATGAGAGTATTCGAGATGTACTCTCCTAGCAATTTGCTAGTATAGTATATGTATTAGGCCATTCTCACATTGCTGCAAAGAAATAACTGAGACTGAGTAATTTATAAAGAAAAGAGTTTTAATTGGCTCTTTTAAATGTTAAGAGTTTTAAATGGCTTTGTGAGCCATTTACTTGGCTCACAGTTCTGCAGGCTATACAGGAAGCATGGCCAGCATCTGGGGAGGCATCAGGGAGCTTTACTCATGGTGGGAGGCCAAGAGGGAACAGGCATTTTACATGGCAGGAGCAGAACCAAGCTGGGGAGGAGGTGTTAAATACTTTTAAATAACAGGGTCTCATGAGAATTCTATCATGAGAACAGCACGTATAGGATGGTACTAAACTATTCATGAAGGATCCACCACCGTGACGCAATCACCTGCCACAAGACCCCATCACCAACACTGGGGATTACAATTTGACATAAAATTTGAGCAGTGACATCATTTAAATTGTATCACTATACATGATTATTAAATAGTCACCATGCTCCACAATAGACCTCTGAAACTTATTCATTCTAACAGAAAGCTTTTACCCTTCGACAAACATCTACCCATTCTCCCATCCCAACCCTAAAGATGACTTTGAGCCACCATTATTCCACTCTCTGCTGTTATGAGTTTGACGTTTTAAGAATCAACATATAAGTGAAATTATGCAGTATTTGTTATTCTGTGCCTGGTTTATTTCACTTAACATCCTACAAATTTATCCCATGATTTAACAAATGTCAGGAATTCCTTTTTTTTTAAGGCTCAATAATATTCTCTTGTGTATATATACCACATTTTCTTTATCCAGTAGGCAGCATATAATTGGATCTTTATTTTTTTTAATGTATTCAGTCCCTACATGACATTTTATTGGTGAATTTAATACATTTATATTTAAAGTAATTATTTATAGGTAAGAACTTAACTATTGTCATTTTCTTAATTGTTTTCTCAATGTTTTTGTTGTTCCTTTGTGTCATTCTTCTTCATGTGTGCTCTTCCTTTGTGATCGATGATTTTTCTGTAGTGGTATGCTATGATTTGATTCTGTTCTCTATTTTTGGTGCATCTACTACAGGTTTTCTCTTTGTGGTTACCATGAGGCTTATAAAAAATTTATGGTTAAAGCAGCCTATGATAAGCTGATAACAACTTACTTTAGACTGCATACAAAAAACTGTACATTTTAACTTTTCCTTCCTCTACCTTTTACATTATTGATGCTGCAATTCACATCTTTTATATATCATGTATTCATTAACATATTATTGTACCTATCATTATTTTAATACTTTCATCTAATTTTTATGACAATTAAAAGTGATGTATACTTTTATATGACAATTAAAGTGATAATATGCACCATCACAGTATCAATGTGTTCTGAATTTGAGTATATTCTTACTTTTATATTCTTAATTTTGTAAGTATTTATGCTATTAGTTTGCATCCTCTTATTTCAGCTTGAAAAACTCCCCTTAGCATTTCTTTTTTTAATATATATTTTCAAATTTTATTTCAGATTCAAGGGGGTACATGTGCAGGTTTGTTGCATGTATATTGCATGATGATGAGGTTTGGAGTACAATTAATCCCATCAGCCAGGTAGTGAGCATAGTATCCAGTAGTTCATTTTTCAAGCCCTGACCCCTCCGTCTCTCCCCTCTCTAGTAGTCCCCCGCATCTAATATTGCTATCTTTATGTCCATGAGTACCCAATATTTATCTCCCACTTATAAATGAGAACATGTGGTATTTGTTTCTTAATCCTCCATCAATTAGCTTAGAATAATGGCCTCCAGCTGCACTGATGTTGTTGCGAAATACATGCATTCATTCCTTTTTATAGCTGCATAGTATCTCATGGTGTCCGTGTACCCATTTTATTTATAAAATCCATCATTGATAGACATCTAAGTTGATTCCATGTCTTTGGTATAGTGAACAGTGCTGTGATAAATACACAAATACATGTGTCTTTTTGATAGAATGATTTATTTTCTTTCGGATATATACTCAGTGAAGGGATTCCTGGGTCAAATGGCAGTTCTGTATTAAGTTCTTTGAGAAATCACTAAACGGCTTTTTCACAGTGGCTGAACTACTTTACATTCCCACCAACAATGTAGGAGCATTCACTTCTCTCTGCAGCCTCTCCAACATTTGTTGTTTTTTGACTTTATAATGATAGCCATTGTGGGCCGGGCGCAGTGGCTCACGCCTGTAATCCCAGCACTTTGGGAGGCCAAGGCGGGCAGATAACGAGGTCAGGAGATCCAGACTATCCTGGCTAACACGGTGAAACCCCGTCTCTACTAAAAAAATACAAAAAATTAGCCGAGTGTGGTGGCCGGCGCCTGTAGTCCCAGCTACTAGGGAGGCTGAGGCAGGAGAATGGCGTGAACCTGGGAAGTGGAGCTTGCTGTGAGCGGAGATGCATGGCTGCACTCCAGCCTGGGTGACAGAGCTAGACTCCTTCAAAAAAGAAAAAAAAAAGTCATGGTGACAGGTGGTCGATGGTATCTCATTGTGGTTTGGTCTGCCTTTCTCTGATGAGTAGTGATGAGCATTTTTTATATTTTTTGGCTAGTTTTATGCCTTTTGAGAAGTGTTTGTTCATGGAATTTGCCCATTTTTTAATGGGATTTCTTTTTGCTTGTTCAATTGCTTACATTCCTGATACATTCTGGATATCAGACCTTTGTCAGATGCCTACTTTGTGAATATTTTCTCCCATTCTGTATGTTGTCAATTTACTCTATTGATAACGTCTTTTGTTGTGCACAATCTTATTAGTTTAATAAGGTCACACTTGTCAATATCTGTTTTTGTTGCAATTGTTTTTGAGGATTTCATCATAAATTATTTCCCAAGGCCAATATTCAGAAGGGTGTTATCTAGATTTTCTTCCAGGATTCTTATAGCTTGAGGACTTATATTTAAGTCTTTATCTTGAGTTCATTTTTGTACATGGAGAAATGTTGGGGTCCAGTTTTACGTTTCTGCATATGGCTAGCCAGCTATCCCAGCACCATTTTTTGAATAGGGTGTCCTTTCCCCATTGCAGATTTTCATTAACTTTGTTGAAGATCAGATGGCTGTAGGTGTGTGTCTTAGTTTCTGCATTCTCTCTTCTGTTCCATTGGTCTGTGTCTGTTTTTGTACTACTACCATGCTGTTTTGGTTACAGCCTTGTAGTGTAGTTTGAAGTCAAAGAATGTGATCCTTCCAGCTTTGTTCTTTCTGCTTAGAAGTGCTTTGGGAATTTGGACTATTTTTTTGGTTTTATATAAATTTTAGAATAGTTTTTTCTAGTTCTGTAAAAAAAATGATGTTGGTATCTTGATAAGAATAGTGTTGAATCAAAGCATGGCCATTTTAATGATATTGATTCTTCCAATCCCTGATCATGGATCATGTTTTTTCATTTGTTTATAGGGTGTCTGAATGCATAAAAGAAATTACACAATAATCAGTTGCTTCCAAAAAAACACAGTTCACCTATAAAGGCATACGTAGACTGAAAATAAAGGGATAGAAAACATACTGCATGCTAATGAAAACCAAAAAAGATACAGGAGTGGCTGTACTTACACAAAATGAACTTCAATACAAAAACTATAAGAAGAGCCAAAGAAGGTCAGTATACAATGATAAAGGCATCAATTTAGAAAGAGGATATAGCAATTGTAAATATATATGTACTAAACACTGAAACACACAGACATATACAACAAATATTATTAGAGCTAAAGGGAATGTGACGGTTAATGCTGAATGTCAACTTGATTGGATTAAAAGATGAAAAGTATTGTTCCTGGGTGTGTCTGTGAGTGTGTTGCCAAAGGAAATTAACATTTGAGTCAGTGGGGTGGGAGAGGCAGACCCACCCTCAATCTGGGTGGGCACCATCTAATCAACTGCCAGCATAAAAGCAGGCATGGAAAGTACAGACTTACTGAGTCTTCTGGACTCCATCTTTCTCCCATGCTGGATGCTTCCTGCCCTCAAATATCAGACTGCAAGTTCTTCAGCTTTTAGATTCTTGGACTTACACCAATGATTTGCCAGGAGCTCTTGGGCCTTTGGCCACAGACTGAGGGCTACACTGTCCTTCTGGCCCAGGGTGGGTCTAGAAATGTCGTCTTGGAGCTACAGCTTGAAATCGGGGCCTCATGACGCTGCCCAGTGCCCTATCCTACTGTGGTAGTGCTGACATACACATTGCAAGACAAAATCCTTTCTACTCATCCCTCTCCTCTCCTCAAGTGGAAGGAAGGGGTCTCTTTTAGAGCTGGGAGGTGTGCTGCTTGGAGTTGGGGGAGGGGTGACACAAGCACTTTCTTAGCCATCCAGATTGGTATCTTACTAAGTCATGTGCCCTCCAAGTCCACTGGCTCCAAGCCCAGTATAGCACTAGGGCTTGACTAGGAGTTGCAGTCCTCATGGCCTAGACTGCCTTTCAAGTTTGACCCAAAGAGGCAATGCTTGTTGAAACTCAAGCTCCGACCACCAGGATAAGCAATTCCCCTCTGGCTAGGGCTGGTCTAAATGCTCTTTCCATGAGTACCAGCTGAGTTCTGCTTGGTGTTGGCAGCACTGTGTTCAAGTGCAAAGTCCCACAATTGCTGTGCTGTCCCTCCCCCAAGTGCACAGATTCTTTCTCCATGCTACACTGCCAGCTACTGACAGGGTGATGAGAGAGGGTTGGTGTCAGAAATTTAAGACTGTCTTTCCTACCCTCATCAGTGCCTCTTTCAATGATATGAAGTTAAAACTAGGTATGGATTGCTCACTCAATTCTTTTGGTTCTTATGAAGGTGCTTTTTGTGTGTGTGTACATAGCTGTTAAATTTAGTCTTCCAGAGGAGAGGATAATTGGCAAAGGCTTTTATTTGGCCATCTTGCTCTGTCTCCTCTCCTCTTTTTATTTATTTTTTTACAGTAACCTATTTCATTTTTTCACATTCATGCAAACATACCCTGTTGTGAAAAATATAAAAAAGCATGCACATTGATGGCATTCTTACAAAGATAAATTAGATAAAAAAACAAAACAAAACAAAACACTAAGCCATAAGTAAACAAAAATAATAATACAAACAGAAGTTTAATGATGTTGAACAGATTTACAGGTAGGCAGAGAACTCTTGATTTTAGGAAATGGTAATTCAACTAAATATCCATACACGTTAAACAGAAGTTTCTAATTTTAAAAACATTTCGTTACAAATAGTTTTAAGTACCACATTTTATAGATCTTCTGTGAGAAGAATATAAGTGTAGTCCTAAAAAAATAATACTCAAGTGATTGTACGCAGGTTTCTTTGTCTTGTTAAAATGAGTTATCATCAACATAATTCCAATGATATTGCTTCCTGAAGTATAAATTTGTATCACATTCATGATATTCAGAATAAGGTACACAATTTACATTTATTTTGACCTAGTTGGAAATAAGTTCTAGATTTAGTACTGTACATAAATTTATTTAGCAAAGTCATGGGAGGGATATAAACTTTACTTTACAAGAAATTGAAAATTACAATTTAGCATGAAGACAATTTTCATAAGTTTTATCTATGCCACCATTCATAGTCAGCCCAACTGCATCCTGAGTGTATGTGAACATGTGTATACATCTACGTACTATCATATACAAACAAATTCATGCTATGTGACTCTTCAAAAGTGTTGCTTGAAATGACTTATTCTCTGGTTTTGGATAAGCAATGTAATGCAGTCAGATATGATTTTCCTTTTTTTTTTTTTTTGTTTTGTTTATCATGATTTAATCGGTGTGTTTCATTTGGATCATTGGTATAATTTCCTAGTAAAACTTCACTAGCAGTAAGCAGAAATGTTAACATAAAGAACAAGTAGGCAATCAAGTTTAAATTATAACATAAAAAAGAGTACTTCACATTTTTTTAAAAGCATTATTCTACGGAATATATTATTCCATGACTGGAAATTATCTGATTTCGTTCTTGGAACATAGCTCTTGCTCTGTGGTGACACTTTAAATTACTGTAGAACTCCATTAAAACTAATGGAATATAAACAAATCAACTCAGTTCTGATGAATTAAGTTTGCATTCCATTGGCTTGAGGAAGGAGATTTTCTCTACACAAATGCAAAATTCCTCTTCGGTAGCCAGTGAAGCTCACTCACAAGTGCTTAAAGAGTTCAACTTTGAAACAGGGCAACACTGGCCAGCACTGCATTTCCTCACTGCAAATCTATGCTCAAGCCACTAAGCAGCCTCACTGAGGGAAATCCAAAGGGAAAGGACTAGAACACAGTGGAAATTACCAGGGTAACATAAAAGTGATTTTTGAATTAAGTATTTTTGCTAAATCAAAGAAAAATAGGCAATAGGCACATGGCAGTAAATCTTGTCGAAATGTCTGTAGGCTCCTATTACATCAAATATCTGTGAACTCAAGGTCTAACAAAAGTTCTCACAGGTTATTTTCACATAAAGAATAATCAGGAACCTTAATGTTTTCAAACGCTTATGGCACAAAGGTTGGGAAGTACTAAAGTGTAGCTGAAGTCTTCAAAATGGTGGGCAATTTAAAGTTCTGTTACAGTGAATCAAAGTTTCAATTTTAACTTAAACTACATTCTCATCTTTTATACATTATTCTTTTGTGTAGGGTACAGGGTGTGCAAATTAAGCAATTTCAATATATATTAGAAAAGTTCATTGTTTTGCAAGATAGAAAGTGAATAAAATCAGCTAATAATGCAATGTAATGAAAACATGTAGTAAATAGAGCTTCTTCCTCATGAAATTTTTCCCCCTTTCCTTTAACATCTTCATATTTAAATACTATTTATTTCATTCACTTGCCGAAATCAAGAAAAATGTGAAATATTACATAGCTGCAAGATACTAATTAGTGATAAGAGTTTGGAGCTGTGAGATTGTAATAAATGGAAAATAACAAGAAGAGTAAAATATGCTGAAAATTAATGTTAGGAAATACAGTAATTTGAATTGCGAAACAATAATAAATTATGAAATCTGACTAATCTTCTGAAGGTGTCATGGGAAATGTAAAGGATAGCAGAATCTCTGCTTAGCTTTTACCTCACCAGCAGCCTCATGACTAAAGTTACAAAATCATGTGTGATTGTGCAAGACCAACTGCATATTGACTTTAGTCACAAATTTTGAAATGGTTTTACTGATGGCATGCTTATGCCCAGAGGCTGGAAGGAAACTGTATGGAAAACATGTGGATATATGGAATCTTGCTTCCAGCCTCGGTCATAAGTGTGCCATCAGTCAAACCATTTAAGATGAATACTACTGCTAAAGTCTTCTTGATTCTTAATTCGAAATTAACAGTTTTTCTAAGAAATTTGTTTCTTCTTTCTGGGTCTGGTGAGTCATAGTTCTTTAAAACTTTCTTTTTTTATTTCAAAATGTTCATGAAGCCATCCTCTCATATATTCTTGCCCTTCTGGGACACCTTTTTTTGTCTGTGTCATCAACGTGAATATTAATTTTGGGGCATTCTTTGCAGAGAAATTCAGTCATGGATAGTGATGTTTCTCCTTATCATCTTTTCCTTCATAAACTACCGTAACATTATAAATTGCATCAACTAATTCTTCATAGAATTAAAAGCTACATGAGCTGTTTTTATGAGCAGTGTCAGCATGTTTTAATACTGCAAGGCCTTGTTGAGCAGCAAATTGACGAGCTGAAAGGACTTGTCTGGTGTTATACCTTGTACCTTCTGGAAAAGCAATTATAAAATGCATAGCAGTTTCCACATTCATGTAGCTCTGCCGCTTGTTTCTCATTTCTTCTTCAATAAATTTGGCACTTTCTTTTAGGTTCCTCCATGCTGAGACAAGTAACACCCATATGATGGAAGTAGTTTTAATCTTTCAGCACAGAGCACATAGGTACAAGAGCATTTGGCTCAATGGCCAATATATTAGTAACAATCCAGTCAACTGTGCTTTGACGATTTGCTAAATACATTATATTCTTCTTAATTTTTGGCAAACTTCCATGGAGCAATATCTGTACTCTGGTGTAGTTCTCAAAGAGCACCACACTCTGGTAGACGCAGTAGAGCCAGCTGTCCACCGCCTGGAAGAAGTTGGCGGATGGGATGACAGAGGGCAGCTGCCAGACTCCCCAGGCCAGCACATGGGTGAGCACCATGCCAAGGAGCATGACGCCCAAAGCAGGCGAGTACATATGAACCACTGGAGACAGCAGCATCTTCCTGGCTCTGTGGCGGAAGGCTCTGCCTGCTCTTTCGGCCCCACTGCCCAGGGCCCTCAGCCAAGGCAGGCTAATGGTCAGTCATCATGCCAGCCAGGCCCACTACCACCCCCTCACTGCTTGGTTCCCTGCCATAGTTCTCAACCTCCCAACCTCCTCCCCCAGCCACTAGGGTCACATGGCCTCTGGGCACGTGGAGGTCAGGACAAGTACAGGCCTGACATATTTGCTTAAGGTCTCATGTCTTCTCTTAATTGAACCTCTTTCTCTCTCTCTTTTTATTTTTTCCCTGATTTGCAAAGTTTATGCTCCAAATTTCTCTTAAGTTGAAGCACATGAGACACAATATTTAATGACTTGTTATGATTAATATGTCTTTATAGTACTTTAATTTAATTGATAATTTAGTTAGCTGTATAATTTTAGGTTTTGTAATATATTTTATCATAATTGTAGTGTATTTTTCACTGTTTTTAAGCTTCCTGAGAAACTGCTGAGAGATTAGTGTCATTCTAATTTGTGGTTTTTCTGATAAGTCTTGTTCTTTTTTTTTCTGAAATATTGTATATTTTCAGTGTAACCTGTATATGAATATTTCATGGTTATGTTGCTTAATGCAGGTCCAGATACATTTAAAATATGGTGAAAAAACCCTAGAAATTCAAAGGTCTCTGACAAACTGTGGATACAGGTAAGCAATTCCAGGGACTCCACCAAGTAACAGCAACTGTTATATAGACTTTCCACTTTGAGAGAGAAGCACAAGGTTATTCATATAGTGTGACATGTAATAAGCTGTCTGTTATAAAATATGGACTTTTAACATGTGGAATCACTGGTGACAGTATTGTGTACTGTGGCTCAAAAGACCACAGAAATGGCAATTTGAATATAGATAGACTGAAATTAGTTGATAAGCACTATCACATATAGACCTGAAAACTAGGAAAAATACATGGAAAAGGAGGAGACTGTAAGAGTTAGTAATCACCTAAGGTATTTTCTTATGACAGCCACCTACCAGAAGATAGAGAGATGTGGTGACTGGTTGCTGATACTACCAAGTTTATGTAAGGAACACAGGAAAATTTACTCGCTACATTTAGCGTACTGAATATACTCAAGACTATTTTGATTTGGGATATATGATTTTCAATAACTATCAGGATACCAAAAAATATACTTTATGTGGAAACAAAAAAGAAGTCCCTAGCTGCTTGCATATTTATGAGCTAAGACTGGATATTTGCTAATATTTTCTACCATAATACTGATGACATGCTATTGACCATCTTGTCATATTCTCATGAATGTGATAAGATTTTAGTATTAAGAAAATACCCAATTTTGGGCAAAATGAGACAGTATAATATATACTTTCTATTCTTATTAAAGGCATATCAGTTACAATGGAAGGTTGCAAATAACTAAAAGTGACATTATGGGGAAAATGCAGAGTTCAATGTAATAGACAAAAATTATTTCAAAATACTGGTACTTCCACTATCATTGGTAACAGATATTTTGTTGCATGCTGTAAAACTACTAAAAAAATACACAAGTGCCATGATTTCATGCTTCAAAACCAATATGTCTGACTAGAACTTATACCTAAAATTGGTACCATGCTTATTGAATAACACAACAAAGGAATACATTTACAAACTCATTCTTCTGAAAAAGTGGACGAGTGATAGTTTCATAAAGGAAAGACATAAATAACAAAGTTACAGAGGCTGGATCTTTGGGAAAATGGTGGCTAGGAGGAAGGACTAACTTACAGCTCCCACTTACACGGACAGAGCAGCGTGTGGAGACCCACGTCCAAAACTTTTGCTTGAAGAATTACAGCAGGACCATACCAGGAAATCCAAAGGAATCCACAGACCCTTTGAAAGAAGTGAATTGCTACTTCAGGCTCCAGGAAATGGCCGAAAAACTGTGAGTGCCCAAAGTGTGAAAATGTGAAAGGGGGGATCATCTGCCCCTAAACAAACATCTTCACTGGGGAACCTTAAGGTCTACATCATGGGAGAAGGATTTGACTTTACCTGGAGCTGAGATGAACTTAGAGAGCTGAGCAAAATACAGAAATAGAGAAAGCTGTGGGAAGAGCCCTGTTGGCATTCTTGGTTTCTGGGAAAACCATTTCTGACTTTATCTGACAAGGATCCTAGGGGAAGGCCACCAGTGGAATTGGGGAAAGACCACAGGGAGAAGGAAACCTCCAACTGAACTTTGTAACAATTTTGACAGAACACAAAGTTTCCTGGACATAATCTAGGGGAAAGGGTTAACTGGGGAGTGGAATCACAGCACAGAAGTTGTGGCTGGTGGGGAGGCGTGAAACCTAAAGGCCCTGTTGCTTTCACAGCAGGGAGACCTGGAGCCTGGTGCAAGTCCTCAGTCCTACACACCGGCTGCCTGGAAATAAACTCAGTGCTGATGGTAAGGGCATAGTGGGAGTGAGACCAGCCTTTTGGGCTGCATAGGAGCTGGGTGAGGCCTGTAACTGCTAGCTTTCCCCCACTTCCCCGGCAGCCTGCATTATGCAACAGAGGCAGTCATAATCCGCTGGAAACATTCCTCTATTGGCCTAAGAACCACACCCCAACCCGCAGAGTGGCCTCAGAAAGTCTGGCCCAAGGGGAGTCTGAACTCAGACACACCTAAACCCTGCCCCCACCTAATGGTCTTTCTCTACCCTTCCTGGCAACTGAAGAAAAAGGACATAATTTCTTGGGAGCTCTATGGCCTGCCTGCTGCCTAAGAAACTTATCCAGGCGACTCTAGGGTAAGCTTGTATCCTCCCTATACTACCACAGCTGATGCTTTCTTGAAAGTGCCACCTCCTGGCTTGAGGCCAGTCAACACAAAACTAACACAATAAACAAAAATACAACCAAGAACCATCACAGAGTCCACTTCACTCCCATACTACTTCCACCAGAACAGGTGCTGGTATCCAAGGTTGAGAGACCTGAAGATGGATCACATCACAGGTCTCTTTGCAGACATTCCCCAGTAGCTGGGCAGTTACATTCAGAAGAAAAATAACAATCACTGCAGTTCACTTCTTAGGAAGCCACATCCCTGAGCACCCACATACAGGGAGCACCCTATGGGACAAAATAATCTGAACATCAGCCCTTGAGCCCCAGGTCTTCACTCTGACATAGTCTACCCAAATAAGAAGGAACCGGAAAGACAATTCTGGCAATGTGACAAAAAAAAGTTATTTAGCACCCAAAAAGATTATGCTAGCTCACCAGCAATGAATCCAAATCAAGAAGAAATATCTGAATTGTCAGAAAAAACATTCAGAAGGTTGCCTTTTAAGCTACTCAAGGAGGTACCAGAGAAAGGTGAATACCAACTCAAATAAATTTTTTTAGAAGTTACGGGATATGGACAAAAACAATCTCCAAATGAATACATAACATAAATAAAAGAACAATCACAACTTCTGGAAGTGAAGGACACACTTACAGAAATGCAAAATACCCTGGAAAGTTTCAGCAATAAGCAAGTAGAAGAAAGAAATTCAGAGCTTGAAGACAAGATTTTTGAATTAACACAATCCAACAAAGACAAAAAAATTTTTTTTTTAAAGACAAAGTCTCCAAAAAGTTTAGGGTATGTTAAATGGCCAAATTTAAGAATAATTGGTGTTCTCGGGGGAGAAGAGAAATCAACAAGTTTGAAAAACATATTTGAGGGAATAACTGAGGAAAACTTCCCCAGTCTTGCTAGAGATCTAGACCACCAAATACAAGAAACTTAAAGAACACCTGGGAAATTCATCACAAAAAGATCATCACCTAGGAACACAGTCTAAAGATTCTCTGAAGTCAAGATGAAGAAAACAATCTTAAGACCTGTGAGGCAAAAACATCAGGTAACTTATAAAGGAAAACCTATCAGATTAATAGCAGAAACCCTACAGACCAGAAGACATTGGGGTCCTTTAGCCTCCTTAAACAAAATAAAACAATTATAAGTCAATAATTTTTCGTCTAGTGAAACTAAGTTCCATAAATAAGAAAATAGTCTTTTTCAGACACACAAATGCTTAGAGAATTCGCCAACTACCAAGCCAGCACTACAAGAACGCTAAAAGCAGCTGTTTTGTTTCAAACTCTAAGTCTTGAAACAAAACCTCAAAATAAACCAAAATAGAACCTTTTTAAGCCTAAATCTAACAGGATCTATATAAAAATAACACAGTGAACATAATCCAAGATATTCAGGCAACAAATAGCATGATGAATAGAATAGTACCTCACATCTTAATGCTAATGTTGAATGCAAATGGCCTAAATGCTCCACTTAAAGTTACAGAATGGCAGAATGAATCACCATCCAAGTACCTGCTATCTTCAAGATACTCACCTAACACATAAATACTCATATAAACTTGAAGGAAAGGAGTGAAAAAAGATTTTCCATGCAAATGGACACCAAATGCTAGTAGAAGTAGCTATTCTTATATCAGAAAAAAAACACACTTTAAAGCAACAGCAATTTTAAAAGACAAAGAGGGACTATATAATAATAAAAGAACTTGTTCAACAAGGAAATATAACAATTCTAAATATATATGCACCTAATACTGGAGCTCCCAACTTCATAAAACAATTACTACTGGACCTAAGAAATGCGGTAGACAGCAACACAGTAAGCGTGGGGGACTACAATATTCCATTGACTGTGCTAGGCAGGTTAACAACAACAAAAAGACAGAAATTAACAACAACAACAAAAAATGGAATTAAATTATACTCTAGAGGGGCTTGGGGCGGTAGCTCATGCCTGTAATCTCAGCATTTTGGGAGGTTGACGCGGGTGGATCACTTAGATTGGGAGTTCGAGACCAGCCTGGCCAACATGGTGAAACTCTGTCTCTATTAAAAATACAAAAAATTAGCCAGATGTGGTGGTGCATGCCTGTAATCCCACCTACTTGAGAGACTGAGCCAGGAGAATTGCTTGATCCTGGGAGGCAGAGGTTGTGGTGAGCCCCTAGAATAGATGGATGTAATAGATACTTACTGACATTCTACCCAATAACTGCAGAATATACATTCTATTCATCAGCATAAGGAACACTCTCCAAGATAGGCCATGTGATAGAACACAAAACAAGTCTCAATAAATTTAAGAAAATCAAAATTATATCAAGTACTCTCTCAGACCTCTGTGGAATACAACTGGAGCCCAACTCCAGAAGGAACCCTCAAAACCATGAAAATACATTGAAATTAAATATCCTGCTTCTGAATGATCTCTGGGTCAACAACAAAATCAAAATAGAAATAAAAAAATTCTTTGAACTGAATGATAATAGTGACACAACCTATCAAAATCTCTGGGATATAGCAGAACATTTCTAAGAGGAAGGTTCACAGCCTTAAATACTTACATCCAAAAGTCTGAAAGAGCACAAATAGACCATCTAAGGTCACGCTTCAAGGAACTAGAGAAGCAAGAACAAACCAAATCACAATCCAGCAGAAGAAAATAAATAACAAAGATAAGATTAGAGCTAAATGAAAGTGAAAGAAACAATAGAAAAACACAAAAGACACAACAAAAAGCTTTTTCTTTGAAAAGATAAATAAAATTGATAAGCCATTAGTGAAATTAACAAAGAAAAGAGAGAAGATCCAAGTAGCTCAGTTAGAAAGAAAATGGAAGATATTACAAGCAATACCAATGAAATACAAGAGACCATTCAAAGTTACTATGAACACCTTTATGCACATAAACTAGAAAATCTAGAAGATATGGATAAATTCCTGAAAGTATGAAACCTTCCTAGATTAAACCAGGAAGAAATAGAAACTGAACAGACCAATAACAAGCAGTGAGATTGAAATGGTGATATAAAAATTGCCAATAACAACAACAACAGAAAGTCCAGGACCCAATGGATTTATAGCTAAATTCTATCAGACATTCAAAGAAGAATTGGTACCAATCCTATTGACACTGTTCCACAAGATGGAATAAGAAGGAATCCACCCTATATCATTATATGAAACCCGTATCACCCTAATACCAAAACCCAAGAAAGAACATGGGAAAAAAAGGAAACTAAAGACCAAGATCCCTAATGAACATAGATGCAAAAATCCTCAATAAAATACTAGCTAACTGAATCCAACAGCATATAAAAAGATAATCCACCAAGATCATGTGAGTTTCATATCAGGTATGCAAGGATGGTTTAACATAAGTAAGTCTATAAATGTGATATACCACATAAACAGAATTAAAAACAAAAATCACATGATCACCTCAATAGATGCAGAAAAATCATTTGACAAAATCCAGCATCCCTTTAAAATTAAAACCCTCAGCAAAATTGGCATACAAGGGACATAATTTAATGTAATAAAAGCTATCTATGACAAACCCACAGCCAACTTTATAATGAACAAGGAAAAATATAAACATTTCCCTAAGAACTGGAACATGACAAAGATGTTCACTTTCACCACTTCTATTCAATATAGTACTGGAAGTCCTAGCCAGAGAAACCAGACAAGAGAAAGAAATAAAGGGTATCCAAATTGGTAAAAAGGAAATCAAACTGTCAGTGTTTGCTGACGATATTATTTTATACCTAGAAAACCCTAAAGACTCATCCAAAAAGCTCATATAACTGATAAATGAATTCAGAAGTTTTAGGATACAAAATTAACATACTCAAATCAGTAGCATTGCTATACACCAACAGATACCAAGGTGAGAATCAAATCAAGAACTCAACTCTTTTTACAAAAGGTTCAAAAATAATAAAATAAAATGAAATACTTAGGAATAGACTTAGCCAAGAAGGTGAAAGACCACTACAAGGAAATTACAAAACATTGCTGGAATAAATCATAGACAAAACAAGTAGAAACACATCCCATGTTCATGGATAGGTAGAATCAATATTGTGAAAATGACCATACTGTCAAAAGCAATCAATGAATTAAGTGTAATTCCCATCAAAATACCGCCATCATTCTTCACAGAACTAGAAAAAAATCCTAAATTTATATGCCACCCCCAAAAAAGAGCTATCATAGCCAAAGCAATACTAAGCAAAAAGAACAAATCTGGAGGCATGACATTACCTGACTTCAAACTATACTATAAGCCTGTAGTCACCAAAACAGCATGGTACTGGTATAAAAATAGGCACATAGACAAATGGAACAAAATAGAGAACCCAGAAATAAAGCCAAATACTTGCAGCCAACTGGTTTTCAACAAAGCAAACAAAAACATAAAGTGGGGAAAGGAAACTTTATTCAACAAATGGTGTTGGGATTATTGGCAAGCCACATGTATAAGAATGGAACTGGATCCTCATCTCTCACCTTTCACAAAAACCAACTCAAGATGGATCAAAGACTTAAATCTAAGACTTGAAACCATAAAAATTATAGAAGATAACATAGGAATAAAACTCTTCTAGACCTTGGCTTAGGCAAAGACTTCATGACCAAGAACCCCAAAGCAAATGCAACAAAAACAAATATAAATAGATGGGACCTAATTAAACTAAAAAGCATCTGTACAGCAAAAGAAACAATCAGCAGAGTAAACAGACAACCTACAGAGTGGGAGAAAACTTCTCAATCTAGACATCTGACAAAGGACTAATATCCAGAATCTACAAGGAAGTCAAACAAATCAGCAAGAAAAACAAACAGTCCCATCAAAAAATGAGCTAAGGACATGAATAGACAAATCTATTCATTTTTTCCTATGAACATAAAAATGTGACAAATTAAAGATTTCTGATAATAGAGTTTCATTTTGAGAACTAATCATTTTTTTAAATATTAATAGATCATGTTAATTTTTGAATTTTAGAAAAATTGAACCAAGGCGCTCACTGTTTAAGATAAAAGGACATCAAAACTTTTTTGTTTTCTAATTTTTAAACAATTTTTTTTATTTCTAAATGTCTGAAAATATAAATCAAATGGCCAATAAACATATGAAAAAATGCTTAACGTCACTAATGATCAGGGAAATGCAAATCAAAGCCACAATGCAATACCACCTTACTTCTGCAAGAATGGCTGTAATAATTAAAAAAAAAAAAAAAAAAAAAAAAAAAAACTAATAGATGTTGATGTGGATGTAGTAAAAAGGGAACACTTTTACACTGCTGGTGGGAATGTAAACTAGTACAACCACTTTGGAAAATAGTATGGAGATTCTGTAAAGAACTAAAAGTAGATCTACCATTTGATCCAGCAACTCCACTACTGGATGTCTACCAGGAGGAAAATAAGTCATTATGCAAAAAAGGTACTTTCACTTGCATGTTTATAGCAGCACATTTTGCAATTGCAACAATATGGAACCAGCCTACATGCCATCAATTGAGGAGTGGATAAAGAAAATGTGGTATATACCATGGAATACTACTCAGTCATAAAAAGGAACAAAATAATGGCATTCACAGCAACCTGGATGGAACTGGAGATCATTATTTTAAGTGCAGTAACAGGAATGGAAAAGCAAATATCATATGTTCTCGTTAATAAGTGCGAGCTAAGCTATGAGGATGCAAAAGCATAGGAATGATACAAGGGACTTTGGGGACACAGGGGCAAGGGTGGGAGTGGGGTGAGGAATAAAAGACTATACATTGGGTACAGTGTACACTGTTGGGGTGATGGGTGTACCAAAATCTCGGAAATCACCACTAAAGAAATTATTCATATAACCAAACACCACCTGTTCCCCCAAAACCTGTTGGAAAAAAAAAAAAAAAAAAAAAAAAAAAAACAGCTACAAAGGCCTCCGGATATTCTTAGCACAACATGACATGTTTTAAAGCTTTTTATGAATAATCTTGTTTTAGGTTAAGCAATACAATAAAAAGATAAGAAGCTTGAACTTTAGATTTATATTACCTGTTTTTAAATCATGTATTTAATTAATGTACTAACTTGAACTATGTTCTATGTTCTTGGCAAATTACCCCATCTGTGCCTTAATTTCCTCACTTATGAAGATATGTACTGTACACATTCATGGTGGCACTGTGATAATTAAATGGATTAATGTTTATATAGCAGTTGCTAGCACATATGAAGTGCTACATGAATCGTATTTATTATGTGTTACACTAATGAAATATATCCTGAACTGTGTTACGTGTTACATGCCATGGGAGTTGGAATAGTTGTTTAATTTTTTTAAATGTGTATATTTGATTTTACAATGTCTGCCAACCTGAACAAATCTAATAAGAAAGAAGATTCTATGCTTGCTATTCAAGAATCACAAGCAAACAGATTTCACCAGTTGTGGAATAATGTGATTTTGTCCACCTAGAGCAAATAAAGCCAAATTGGCTTCCAAGGCTTTGACAGCCCAAATAGCTAAAATGCTATTTATTTGGAAATGAAAACCATTAAAATTATTTTGAACATTGAGGAAAATTACAATATATCTATGTCCCTATAGTCACTTCATTACAGATATTAGTATTCTCTATATGTTGGTCACAGTTGTGAACATCATACTTATAACAATTATTTAAGAGCAATAGTTAAGTCTCACCTGTTAGTAATGAATCAGCATTAAAATGCAAAATTTCTCCTTTCCGGGGTGCTAAAATTCGCCTTAGGAAATTGTGAGATAAGACTTAAGGTATATACTGTGGGCAAACATAATCAAATAGTCATTACTAAGACACACAATATAACCCTTTTAAATCTTGAAAAAAAAATTCCTACCAATCTCACTGTATGACACATGTGACTTGAAATGACAAAATATAAAACAATAGTGATTTGACACTATGTACTAAATAGTGTAAGATCCCCTGATTTTTGTTTTAAATTTTCCCAAAATTTTAGATTTATATTTTCAGACATTTAGAAATTAAAAAAAAATTTGTTTAAAAATTAGAAAACAAAAATGTTTTGATGTTCTTTTATCTTAAACAGTGAGCGCCTTGGTTCAATTTTTCTAAAATTCAAAAATTAACATAATCTATTAATATTTAAAAGAATGATTAGTTCTCAGAATGAAACTCTATTATCAGAAATCTTTAATTTGCACATTTTCATGTTCATAGGAAAAAATGATTAATTTGTACCTATAGAGAATTAAAATACCTATTCTATATGAGACAAAGATTTGTTTAGAAAAATTCATCCATATTTATTTAAATTGTACTGTAAAATGAATTACCACAAGACATTATTAGAGATTGATCGTTAAGTTTTCACAAATGAAAGTTAGCATATAATATATGAGCACTGTGTATTAAACAAGTAGTATCTAGTAAGGTACCTTACCAGGATTTCTTGTTTTATGAAAGATGGCAGCAAACGAAACTAATTAAAGAAAACATAATAAATTTTATAGATTATTTACTGAGGAAGTTGAATTTTACTTACATTAGGTGCCTCATTTAAATCTTCAAATTATTATTTGAATATTTGTGTAGGACACTAAATTAATATTCAGACATGTTCAATTTAATGTTGTATTTCATTATTTGGTGTTTTATTTTTAATTATTTTCAACTATAGCTTTTTAAAAGCAATCTTACAGATACTGTGGGTCATTGGATAAGAATGAGTAAATAGGAAGCATGCAGTTCATGATCAGAAAATTTATTTTACTTTCTTTAATTCATAATCACATGTTATGTCTAACTCTTCCTCACTGTACAGGGACAGAAGAATGTAGTTATAATGGGTAATACCAGTCGGAGAAGCGAAAAGGAATTAGAACTTGGCTGCTTTTCTTCTACCGTTACTGCTCTCCTTCTCCTTCTCCCTCTTTTCCTTCTCCTTCCTCCTTTGGCTTCTTGTCTTCCTCTTCCTCCTTCTTCTCTTACTTTCCACTTTGCTTTGGATGGGCACAACTAGGCAAGTGAAGCTACATTTTATAAAAGGTGAATGCATCAAAAACGACAAAAAAAATGTTTATTGGAATAAATGTATTATCTGACAAGCAGTTACTGGAATTTCATAATGCCAAGAAATATGTACATGAAGGGTCAATCTTCTAAGTAACTAATCTACATACAGTATTTTGAAGTATTCTGATACTTGACTGAACGTTAACTCACTAGTTAGTTTTTAGCCATCTCTGTACATCTTTGTTGGCACACTGGTTTCACACATGTTTCCAATTTTGCTATAAATTATATTCTCCAGAAAAGTACCAGATAATCTCTTGAAAAATCGGGTAACTTTTCTCTCTGTTCTTTAATGCCTTTCCTTTATTGAGGTATATGCTTTAGGAAACAAAATAAAATGTTTAATATGTAAGCATATGAAAAAATAAAGAGATTTTGCCCTCATATCAATGTTATCTAAATAACACTTATATGCATGTGTGGAATTAAGCAAAGTGAATACCATAATATATGCATGCATCTTGCTTCTCTTTCACTATGTCTACTCAGCTTAAATTCATGAGAGCAATATTAAAAATTCATAATGAAATAAATATACACATAATCTTTCAACATGCAAAATATATTTTAACTTCTATGGAACATTAAGCAAAAAGAGACTAGTTTACTTTCATAATATTTTTGGGGAGCTGTAAGTTCCTTAAAAGAATAGTTTAGAAGCCATTCTACGGACACTGAAGTATAAAAATATGTTGGAACATTAATACCGGAGTTGTAACTTTCATTTTTAACAGACTTTCATTTTTAACAGACTTTCCTCTTTTAGTCAAAACTGTTGCTTATATCCATATGTAAATGTGATAAAATAGCTGTCATTAAGTAATACTATGGATTAAAGCTGGGTTTCACTTAATATTTACCTAGCATTAGAGGAATTTTGAGAAGTGCTGTAGTATTGGTAAAAAATTATTGTTATGAATAGGGAAAATTCTCCATAATATATTTATCTAAAATGTTTGGCATTAGAAATATAGGAACTGTATGTAATATCAAAATTGCTTTTAAATTGTTACAAATATTAAAATAAATCTCAGGATAACAATGCTCATATCATACAAGTCTGTCCCAGAATTCCATCATAAAACAAGTTTAGGTATGAGATTGTCCTGGATTTAATAAATTGTTTTTTAATTAGGCTTGCAAATATCTAATTTATAAATTGTTTTATGTGTTGTGTGTGTGTTTGTGTGTTGTTTTTGTTGTTGTGATTTTTTGGTTCTGAATATTGCCTTATAGTAGAGGTATAAAATAAGGCCTGAATTTGATAGTGAATATATTTTTAATGTAAATTAGGTTATATTATAGTAACAAACAACCTCTCCCTAAATCAGTATCTTTATAATACAATGTTGCCTCTTGCTTATTACATATTTCACATGGGAAGAGAATAGATTATTTCATACTCAATGACACAGGATTAAGAAGGCACTACTATTTTCTAAATGCAGTATTTGAAACACATGGCTTGAGAGATTTTGAATAATTATGAGAAGTCTTATTGATGACTCAGCATAGAAATCACACACACACACACACACACACAAACACACATAACACACACACACACACACACACACACACACACACACACTGCTTTCCTTCATGGTTCTTTCGCCAGAACGAGCTGCAAGATCTCACAAAAATCACAGCACATCTGGAAAATGCACGCTTCCTTCTATCTGAAAGAAAAAGTGAACCAGCTGTGAGAACGCACAAGTAATATCTATCATTTATGAAATTTCCTTTCTGTCTCATGAATTACAAAACCTGAAATAGATTCATGTGTAAGTTGTCTTTCAGGTATCTCATATATTGTGGGTGGGTGTACAGGGGTAGAGGGGAGTAAAAGTAGAATACAGTGTCAGGATAAATATCTAGTCCAAATTAGCTTTAAAAAGAATATAATTTATATTTATATTATTAGGACAACACTTTGGTATGTCCTAGAGTTCAGAGCAGATTCTTTAGGTAATTTGGATTGAATTTTGTTCCTTTCAACAGTAAGTTCTAATTTGATTACCATATGGTTTTTCAATGTATATAATTTTATTCCAGTTTATTGCAATTTGGGAATATGTATAGAGAATGATAAAAAAATTGTAATAGCCTATATTTTAAAGCAATCACTGTGTTCTAAGTACTATGCTGTATAGAGTTTATCTCATTTAAGTTTTCATGATGCCTGTGAAGTAAGTATTTACCCCATTTTACAGTTGAGGAAACTAGGTATCAGGAATTCAAATAAATGTCTCAATGTCATACAGCTAGTGAATTATCCAACTGGTATAATATAGCTAGTGAGCTGAAATTTTAAACCCAGATTTACCTGATTCCAATAATTTCAAAGCCCATGTACCTAAATATAAAACTATTTTCCCCAAATATACATGAAAATGTTATAAAAAGTTAAATAACTGATTATTGTAACTGATTAAATAAGTGATTAAGTTAACTGATTAACTGTTAAATAACTGATTTATTATAATAAATGTCATAAAAAGTTAAATAACTGATTATTCCCCAGCCCTGCCAGAAAGCAAAGACTTATCCTATGTATGTAAATTGAAATTATATTTAATGAAGAACTGTAATCAAATTTGTGAGCAATAAACTCAAATAACCTAAAATTTTAAAGTAACAGTGTGGAATGGAATTTACAGTTTTTATTGTTGTTGTTGAGACAGAAATAAACAAAAGTAAAAATAAACAAAGCAAATTCTCTAATTCTAAAGTGTCATACTATTTACATTTCTCGTTTGAATTATTTCCACAACAGTTACAGTTAAATGCATCAATTCCCTGAAAGTTTCCTGAAATAAACATATACATCTGTGGTTCATCTCTCCATTTTTGCCCATATCTAGTAGGTGAAATTACCACTGTATTATAGTAAGGCAAATGTAAATTTATCATTTTGTTCACTTGAAGCTGCATTTTTTAATCTTTCATTAAATTTATATGTTATTATGTAATTATTGATTTAAAAACACACTTTAGGATAAGATATATCTTAGATTCCGAATGGGAATAACGTAATTGCTGACATGTCTATGTGTGAAGCTTCTAGGTAAATATTTGACAAACGTGAAGTAGGCACTTATTTTAATCCTGTCCTTTGAGGAATGGTAAAACAGTCTTCAAAGCAAAACCAGCCCCTTCACCGTCCTGGTTTGGTACTTGAAATCATCAGGATAATTTTTTATTTTAAGATCTTTCCTAAAGTCTTAAATTCATGTGATTGTGTTATAAAAGTTATCTATACTATCTGTTATTTACATTAATGTTATGTACAATTAGGATATCTTCATTAACAAAAACAGAAACTATTTTCTAGGACCATTTCTGACTATAACCTTCTAGAAAAGAGGAGGGGGCTTTAAGAAAAGGAAAGGCAGGATGGAAGAATTTTAAGGGATAAGAAGAAACAGTAAAGAATGCAGCCTTAGGCCAAATTAGCATATGATGATGGATTATGGACTTAAGCTCTCCAGAATAGAGCATAAAAATATTCGTGGATAGGAGAAAGCAATAAAAAGAGAAAGAAGAGGTATCCAATGGGAGAATGAACTTGAAATAGGCCTGTCGGGAGGTGTGCCTAAACTAGTGGTGTGCCCAGAACTCAAACCATAATCATAATATTTATACATTAAATCTCGTGTTTCATCATTTTAAAGAAACCAACTTACAACTTTCTCAAATCCATTCTAAGTCATTTTCAAGAGAAATAGGGAAGTCAGCCTAATGTATGTCAGTATATCTGAATTCCCAGTAGACTAAGGTGTGTTGCGACATTGTAATATATTTAGTAAACTCATATTATGTCTCTTCCAAAACACAAGTTAATCATACTATATGACAAAATAATATGAACATATTATTGTTAAAACTTATTTTTATGACTAAAGTTAGAGATTCAAATAGAGTTGTTAAATTCCTAAACTATTTTTTTCTCTGCCCTACGAGGCTAAGACAGGTATTCTGGGTCTTTTTCCTATCCATATAAAGCATAGAATCACTTTGTCAATATCCACCAAATAACTTGCTGGGGCATTAATTTTGATTACAATAAGTTTATAAATCAATTTGAGAAGAACTGAACATCTTGACAACATCAAGTCTTCCTATCCATGAAATGAAATATCTCTCCATTTATTTAGTTTTTCTCTGATTTCTTTGTCAGAATTTTATTTTCCTCATACAGATTTTGTATGTATTTTATTAGACTTACAGCTGAGTGTTTCAATGTTGGCGGATGTTAATGCAAGTCATATTGTGAATTCAGTTTCAAATTCCACTTGTTCATTGCTGGTATGTAAGATTTGTGTATTCAGTTTCAAATTCCACTTGTTCATTGCTGGTAGGTAGGATGATAATTGATATTTGTATATTAACCTTATATCCTACAACCTTTCCATGATAACTTATTAGTTTGGGAAGTGTTAATTTTTCACCCAGTCTTTCAGATTTTCTATATTGAATATCATGTCATCTTCAACGAAAGACAGCTTTATTTCGTTCCTTCCACTCTATGTACATTTTTTTTCCATTAATTGTACTATTGCATTATGGATGACTTCCAGTAAAATATTAAAAATGAGTAATCAGAGCAGCCAATCTTGCCTTATTTCTTATCTTAGTGGGAAAACTTCAGGTTTCTCACTATTAAGAATGATGTTATGTGTAGGTTTTTTGTATCTATTCTTTATTGAGTTGAGAAAAGTCCCCTCTATTCCTAGTTTACTAAAACTTTTTATCATTAATAGGTTTTGGATTTTGTCAAGAGCTTTTTATGCATCTATTTATATAATCATGTGATTTTTCTGTTTTAGCCTGTTGATATGATTAATAGCAGTTGATTTTTTAATGTTGAACCAATCTTGCATGCCTGGGATAAATTCTACCTGGTCATGGGATATAATTATTTTTATACATTGTTGGATTTTATTTGCTAACATTTTGTTAGGAATTTATCTTGAGAATGTATCTACATTCTCAAGGCATATTGGTCTAGGTTTTTTTTTTTTTTTTTTTTTTTTTGTATGTGTGTGTGTGTAATGTGTTTGCCTGATTTTGACATAAGGGTGATGCTGGCTTTATAGAATGAGTTAGAAAGTATTCCCTTTGCTTCTATCTCCAGAAAGAGATTGTAGATAATGGGTGTAATTTCTTCTTTAAATGTTGGATAGAATTCACCATTGAATTCTTCTGATCCACCTTATGCTTTCTTTTTTTGGAACATTATTTGTTACTGATTCAGTTTCTTTAATAGATGCTATCGTTTGGCTCTGTGTTCCCACCCAAATCTCACCTTAAATTGTCATAATCACCACATGTCAAGGGCAGGACCAGGTAGAGATAACTGAATCATGGGAGGCAGTTACCACAGCTTTTCTCATGATAGTGAGTGAGTCTTCATGAGATCTAACGGTTTTATACAGGGCTTCCCCCCGTGAAGAGGTGCCTTCCACCATGATTGTAAGTTTCCTTGAGGCCTCCCCAACCATGCAGAACTGTGAGTCAATTAAACCTTTTCTTTATAAATTACCCAGTCTTGAGTATGTCCTTGTAGCAGTGTGGAGAGTGGACTAATACAACAGACATAGGAAGATTTAGATTGCTTCTGTTTTCTTGTGTGAGTTTTGCATGTTTTTGTGTGAGTTTTCTTGTATGAGTGTATCTTTCGAGAAATTTGTCCACTTTAGGTTGTCAAATTTTAGGCAGAGAATTGTTCATAGCATTTCTTTATTATGTTTTAATGTTCATATGAATTGCAGTGATGTCTAGTAATTTACATTTTCTGTCTCTCTTTTCCTCTTATTGCCAGTCAGCTAACTAGAGGATAAATGATTTTATTGATCTTCTCAAAGCACCAGATTTTGGGTTCTTTGATTTTTCTCTACTAATTTGCTGCTTTCCACTTCTTTGATGTTTGTTCTAATTTATACTATTATTTTTTTTTCTAACTACAAATTTGATGTGCTCTTTTTTCCTACTTTCTGAGAATGGAAGCTTAAATGATTAATTTTTCATCTTTCTTCATTTCTAATACAGCTTGAGTATCCTTAATTCAAAAATCCAATATCTGAAGCTTTTTGGGTGCCAACATCGTGCTTAAATGTAATGATCACTTGATGATTTTGGATTTCAGATTTTGGATCAGATGTGCTTAGCCAGTAAATATAATGCAAACACTCCAAAATCCAAAAAAATCCCATATCTGAAACTGTTATGGTGTTAAGCATTTTTGATAAGTGATATTCAAACTGTATATGAGTTTAATGCTATAAATTTTTCTCTAAGCACTGTTTTTATTTCAACCTACACATATTGATAAATTGCATTTTAATTTATATTCAGCTACAAAATTTGTTTAACTTTTATTTTAGGTTTGGGGGTACATGTGAAGGTTTGTTATGTAGGTAAACATGTTTCATGGGGGTTTGTTGTGCAGATTATTTCATCATCCTGGTGTCAAGCCCAGTACCCAATAGTTATTTTTTTCTCCCCCTCTACCTCGTCCCACTCTCCTCTCTTAAGTAGGGCCCTGTGTCTGTTGCTTCCTTCATGTTCATAAGTTCTTATCATTTAGTTCCCACTTATAAATGAGAACATGTGGTGTTTGATTGTCTGGTCCTGAGTTAATTTGCTAAGGATAATAGCCTCCAACTCCATCCATGCTCCCATAAAAGACATGATCTCATTGTTTTTATGGCTGCATAGTATTCCATGGTGTATATGTACCACATTTTATTTATCCAATCTGTCCTAGATGGACATTCAGGTTGATTTCATGTCTTTGCTATTATAAATAGTGCCTCCATGAACATTTGCACACGTACCTTTATGGTATTTAATTAAATTTAAGAGTTTCTGCACAGCAAAATAAACTATTAACAGCATAAGCAGACAACCTATAGAATGGGAGAAAATATTTGCAAACTATGCATCTGAGAGAGGTCTAATATCTAGTATCTGTAAGAAATTTAAATTTACAAGAGAAAAACAACCCCACTGAAACATGAGCAAAGGACGCAAACAGACACCTCTCAAAAGAAGACATACATGTGGCCAACAAGTATATGAAAAAAAGCTCAACATCACTGATCCTTAGGTAAATGCAAACCAAACCACAATAGATATTGTCTCACGCCAGTCAGGATGGCTATAACTAAGCAGTCAAAAAGTAACAGATACTGTTGAGGTTGTGGAGAAAAGGGAACATTTATACATTGTTGGTGGGAGTGTAAATTAGTTCAACCATTTTGGAAAGCAGTAGGACAATTCCTCAATGAGCTAAAAGTAGAACTATCATTCAATCCAGCAATCCCATTACTGAGTATATACCCAGATGAATATATTCTACCATATAGCTCAAAATATTTTAATGTCTTTTGATATTTTTGACCTATGTGATATTTATAAGTTTATTATTTAATCTCCAACTATTTTGGGATATCCATCTCTCATTATTGATTTCTAGTTTAATTCCATTGTGATCTGACAGCAGACTTTGAATGATTTATCTTTTTAAAAATTGGTTAAGTTATATTTTATGGCCAAGGATATGGCTTATCTTGGTAAATGTTCCGTGTAAGCTTAAAAAACATGTATTTTGCTGTGCTTGGATGAAGAAGTCCATAGATGTGCATTAAATATTAGAGAGTATTTTAATTCCAGGGATGGTCATACTACAACGGGATGACTAGATTTCATTCCAGCCTATCTATCTGTTAAGATAGAAGATAGACGTAAACTGTAGTGGAAACATTATTAAACTCTTTATTGAAAAAAGCCATGGAGAGATTATAGATTTATCTTAGGACTATTTTTCACGACTGTTCAAACTCTGATGTTATTCATCTTCTACATTTACCTCAATTATTTATATCAATTATTTATTATACATTTGTTTTTCTTTTGTTTTGTTTTCATTTTTCTTTTGTTTGTTTTGTTTTCTTTTTCTGCAAACTTTTTTCTTTGCTGATATCTTCTCTTTATAAAAAGTCAACCCTGAAAAATGGAGTAATATATTAACTAGAAAGTTATGAGCACAAAAAACCAAGAACATCTTCCTTAAAGTCAAGAATGATACAATGCTACTCATGATTACTGCACTTTAATTATGGACGTCCTAAAGATTACAGTTATAGAGAAAAAATAAGTCAAGCATAAATAAATATATAAAAGTCAAGTCAAGCATAAATACATATTAAAAAGTAAGTCAAGCATAAATAAATGTATAAAAGAGCATAATAATTATCTATTTTTGAAGGTGATGTAATTGAATTTCTGGGAAGAAGATCAAGTTAATGAAAATGTATTGTGTATTTTGACACTACTGAAAGAGTAGATTTTAAAAACTCTCACTACAAAAAAAAAATAGGTGAGATAAAGTTTATGTTAATTAGCTTGATTTAATATTTTTACAATGTATACATATATGGATATATCAAAACATCACATTGTGCTCCATAAATATATACAATTATTATTTGCCAATCAAATATATTGGCCAAATGATCTTAAGACTTCCAACCATTCCCTCAAATCACAAAAATGCAAAATTGTGTTTTCATAACTTCAATTTTACAGTGTTGGTTCTAGAAACTAATGATAGAAATGAAATTACACACAAATACATAGAAAGATTCAACATTGCATGAAAAGAAAAACTCAGCATTGTTAAGATGTCAATGCTACTCATAGTTATCAATGTCATTAATAAAATGGAGCTACAGATTCAATGTATTCCTAATCAAAATTCCAACAGGCAAGTTAGAGAAATTGTTAAGGTGACTTAAGACACGTATGGAAACAAAAGCGACTCAGAATAAGTAAAATAAAATAAATATATAGAGAATATGTGAATGACACATCTCAGTAATAAACAAATAAATTAAATAGACATTTCTTCAAATAAGATATACAAACGGCCAATGAGCCATTATTACATCATTATCCATCAGCAAAATGCAATCAAAAACACAATGAAATATTCCTTCACACCCACTAAGGTGGCTATAATCAAAAATCAGATAAGAAAATGTTTTTCCTTGGATGTGGAGAATTTGGAACCCTCATACACTCCATATGGAAATGTAAAAAATGCTGCAAATACTTTGCATAAGAGTCTGGCAGTTCCTCAAATGACTCAACACAGAATTAACAGATGACCCATTGATTACATTCTGAGGCAGATAAAATGAAAACATATGACCATGCCAAAACATTTAGAAAATTGTTTATAACTGTGTTATTCATAATGGTAGAAACAACCAATGATAGCAACAAGAGAAAAGTTCAATTAACAAATGTATAAAAAATGTGGTATATTTATAAAATAGGATATTTTTTGTCTTGGGAATAAAACACTGATATATGCTACAACATGGATGAACATTTTTCTAAGTGAAAGAAGCCATTCACAGAAGCCTGCCCATTATATGATTCCATTTATAGAAAATGTCAAGTGCTGGGAAATCTGTAAAAACAGAAAGCAGATTAGTGTTTCTCTAAGGCAAGGGAAGGAGGTGAGGGAAGGTGAGGGAAATTGATAAGTGGTACTTGTTTTCATTTTGCTGTGAGGAAAATGCTTTGAATTTGACTGTGGTGATGGTTAAATATAAATGTGAATATATTTAAAAAAACATTAATTTGTACTGTAAGGACTAAGGGAATACTGCCCTTTTGCCCTCTGAAGGTTCACTAAAAAGCAACCAAAAAAAGACAGATTAATAGGAGGAGTGGCATACAAATTTATTTGATCAGTTTTGCATGACACAGGAATCTTCTGAATGAAGATCCAAAGATACAAGGGAAATTGTCCATTTTTATACTTATAAACAGGAAAGTATAGATGCCGTGTAGACATATGTTTGGACAAAAACTTTATGATGTATTTCTAATACACTGAATAGAAAAACCTGACAAGGCCGGTCTGTTTAGATTCTTGATGGCCTCTCTGTGCAGCAATCCTTCCTCCTGGGATAAGACAGAACCTTCTCTGGAATGGAAGTCTGATGACCTATAATCAAACATAGTCGATCAAGTGATTTTTTTATGGCAAGTTTTACACAGAAAAGTGGTGGAAGGAATACATAATCATTTTAGGTTTGGTGTCTGGCTTTAGGGAAAAGGGTTTCTGGTTTCTATGACCCAATTTGAAGTAGTTGAGCTTCCAAGATCCACCTTCTACTGTCTATGGCTAGCTTAGGGGCAGAATGAGAGCCAGAAACAGAAGGGAATGAGAGTTTCAGAGAGAAACTCCTGCTTCTGAGGCTGCTTCTGAGACTTTCATTCTTAGCACCAACATTCTCTGTTCTGAAACTTCCTTAAGAATTTTCACAGTCCAGAAATTAGGTCAGTGGATTATCTTATAAGCCATTGACTCAGTCTCTCAGTCTTAGAATAGGTCAGTCCAGTTAAACAGTTAAAGCTGTGTCTCAGTTCAGGCAGTGGTGTTGAAGATGGTCTTCTACCAATGTCAGGCCTCTATATGATTTGAGCAACCAGATATTTAATAAAGAGTATTTCTATGTAAACAAAAGAAAAGTAAAGGTTAATGGCTGGAGCAAACTATAAACTCAATTTTTAGTCCAAAAAGCAGCCAGTTGGGAAGAATGTTAGATGTTCAGCTTGAGGCATATTTGGATGGCATGAGAACAGATAGTGGTAATCTGACAGAGTTTTCCTGGTTTGCAGTTTGCAGTGAACACCAGATGCAAACTACAAACCAGGAAAATTCTGAGTAGTACACTCAATTATAGGCATAGAAGTTGCCTGTATATAAGCTCTTGCAGCGATTTCTATGAAGTTGATATCAAATTGTCCAATTTTAGTTTGCAGGCCTTCAGGAAAGAGTAGTTTTAATTTCAGTGATTTCAAATAAAAGCTGTGGGAGAAAAATGGCAAATATTAGTTCAGAAAGTCATAGTCATATATTGGAGAAAACTAAAAAAAAAATTCAGGATTCAATTCCAGATTGTAGGTTGATAATAAACCCTCAAAAGCAATGAGGTAAAGACTATTAATAGATATTCTAGAGTATTTTCCCCTAAAACCTGTTTTTTTTTTTCTCTCTACAGTCATTCCCATTTTTTACAAAAGATACTCCTGGTAAGACTAATTCATTTGCAAAGTAAGTTTAGTATTTGGCCTGATTATTTTTGTAAAGTACAGTAATAATAGTTATTTATTATATAGACTTTTTAAAAGTTGGCTTTGCTAAAACTTTTTAATAAGGAATTTTAGGTCAGGTATCTAAAAGTCTCTTGAGGAGGCCGGGCGCGGTGGCTCAAGCCTGTAATCCCAGCACTTTGGGAGGCCGAGATGGGCGGATCACGAGGTCAGGAGATCGAGACCATCCTGGCTAACACGGTGAAACCGCGTCTCTACTAAAAAATACAAAAAACTAGCCGGGCGCGGTGGCGGGCGCCTGTAGTCCCAACTACTCGGGAGGCTGAGGCAGGAGAATGGCGTGAACCCGGGAGGCGGAGCTTGCAGTGAGCTGAGATCCGGCCACTGCACTCCAGCCTGGGCGGCAGAGCGAGACTCCGTCTCAAAAAAAAAAAAAAAAAAAAAAAAGTCTCTTGAGGATGCAAAGCCCAACCAAGGATTCACCTTCAGAAGACTGTTCCTGTAATATCTCTATGAATTCGGTAATTTCTTCTCTTCTTAAGATCCCAAAATATCATGGGATTCCTAACCCTTTCAGAACCTGGCATTATTTAGTAAGTAGGAGGGTAAGAATCCTGTAAGGCTATCATGTAGATGAGGTACCAGATTAGTCATTTTCCAAGTCTGTTGGCTTTATGAAGTATAGATAAGTTCCTCAAAGTAGTCTGGTCTCATTTGAAAATATGACAATTTATTTAAAGCCATTTGTATGTCTTCTTTTGTGGAATATCTATTCAGATTATTTTCCCATTGTTTATTGATTGATTATTGTGTTTTGGCATTGGCAGTTGAGTTCTTTGTATATTCTGGATATTAATCCCTTATCAGATGATAGTTTGCACATATTTTCTCCCATTCTGCAGAGCATCTCTTCACTCTGGTGATTTTTGTTTCCTGTGAAGAAGTTTTTAGTTTGATATCATATTATTTGTCTATTTTTGCTTTCATTGTTTGTGCTTTTGAAGTCTTATCTATAAACTCTTTGCTCACACAAATGTCCTGAAGCATTTACCCTATGTTTTCTTCTAGTAGTTTTATAGTTTTGGGTCTTACTTTTGAATTTTTAAATCATTTTAATCTAGTTATTGCATATAGTGAGGGGTAAGGGTTTACTTTTATTCTTCTGCATATGGATATCTAGTTTTCTGAGCATCATTTATTGAACAGGTTATTCCTTTACCAATGTATGTTGCTGGTTCCTTTGTTGAAAAGCAATTAACTGTAAATACATAGATTTATTTCTGGGCTCTCTATTCTGTTCCATTGGTTGAAGTGTCTGTTTTTATACCAGTATCATGTAGTTTTAGTTACTATAGGTTTGTAGCATATTTTGATGTCAGGTAGTGTGACATCAGGATGTTCTTTTTGCTCAGGATTGCCTGGAATATTTGTGGTCATTTTGTCGTTCCATATACATTTTTGGATTTTTTTTTTTTTTATCTTTGAAGAATTTTAATGGGTATTCTGATAGAAATTGTGTTCTGCCTGTAGATTCCTTTCAGTAGTTTGGTCGTATTGACAGTATCAGTTCTTCCAATTCATGAACATAGAATGTCTTTTTATTTTATGTGTGTCCTGTTAAATTTATGTCATTAGTGTTTTATAGTATTTGTTGTAGAGATTTTTAAATCTCCTTGGTTAAATTCATTCCTTGGTATTTTTGTAGCTATTACAAATGGGATTTCTTTCTTTTATAAGCTAGTTCATTATTGGTGTGGATATATGTATAAAATTAATAATAATTTAATAATATACTTTTAATTATATATCCATATGAAAGAAACTCGAGCTAATTAATATATCCCTATAAAAAGCATAAAGCAATGTTTTTTTTCAGTACTTTGGCAAGAAAAGTATAAGATTAACATTATGTAGACAGCACAAACAGCTGTCTACATAAGAGGGCTTCTATTAGTCACAAATAGAATAAAATATGTAGTAGACTAAAATACTTTAAATGTATAAAATTGTATATTCATAATTATAATGATACAATTTAAAAAGCAAAAAAAAACTCATTGAACTCCTATAGAAATAAACAAGAAAATACCAGCCTTGCTCTAAAAATTTCCTTTGTACCTTTAGTGACTTTAATCAGTTGAATATTAAAAAAATAAATCTAATCTGTGAAACATATTCAGATTTGGCCAAAAAAATCTCTGAAAATTATGTGTAATAAGAAGGAATAGCTCTAGTGCATATTAAAAACAATCGTTAATCTCTAATAACAAAAATATTGGTACTCAGTTATAAATATAAATTAGGTCAATGGAGTAGACTAGAGAAGTCATCATCATAGAACTAAAATCCATTAGGAGATTTTGAATAACATAAAAGTGGCATTTTCAATAGGCATGAGAAAGATAGCTTATTTGATAAATCATGTTTGGGAAAAAGAATATTATTTGGAAAACTATACTGTTTACCTGTATCTCACTTCTTACACTACTATAGGTTTCAGAAAGGTACAATATAAACATAATATTAAAAATAAAATAAAAACAAAAACAGAGGCCACAGTTTAGATACCCTAAGGCTATGATTACAACCATCCATAGCCATGCAATCAAGACTAAAGTCATCCTGATATCCCCAAAATGCTTTTTTCCTCATCAGCATAATTCAAAAAAATTAAACCAATAAGCTATAGGTAAATAGGTTTAAACAGTTCTATTTGACTTTAAATAAATATATGGCCAACATAGATAGCAAAACCCCATCTCTACAAAAATACAAAAACATTAGCTGGGCATGATGGTTCATGCTGGTAATTCCAGCTACTCAGGAGACTGAGGCAGGAGAATCACTTGAACCTGGGAGATGGAGGTTGCAGTGAGCTGAGCTCATGCCACTGCACTCCAGCCTGGGCGACAGAGTGAGACTCTGTCAAAAGAAAAGAAAAGAAAAGAAAAGAAAAGAAAAGAAAAGAAAAGAAAAGAAAAGAAAAGAAAAGAAGAGGAGAGGAGAGGAGAGGAGAGGAGAGGAGAAAAGAGGTGAGGAGAGAAGACAAGACTGAAAATAATTGAGCTAAATTCTAAACTCAGGAAGTTAGGAAAAAAAAATAAAAACAAGCCAGATAATGTGTGTGGAAGTGAGGGATAGAATTAAGGGAGAGTAAAAGCAAAATCAATTAAACTGAAATGTTACAAAAAGAATGGCCTATAATCTAACTAACTAAATAAAGTCATATCAGCTGCATAATTTAAAAAAATAAAACTCAAGTCAAAAAAGTGAGGTATGTCTCATAGAAAAGACATATCTATCTATCTATCTATCTATCTATCTATCTATCTATCTATCTATCCATCCATCCATCCATCCATCCATCCATCCTGGCACAAGTAGAAGACCACGTTAGGAAAGACAAATAAAACATAACTATAAATTTGTGTATTTAAAAGTTATAAAATAATTATACGTATGTATTAGTCTGTTCTCATGCTGCTAATAAAGACATATTGAGAGTGGGTAATTTATAAAGGAAAAAGATTTAATTGACTCACAGCCACATGGTTGGGGAGGCCTCAAAATCATGGCTGAAAGTGAATGAGGAGCAGAGTCATGTCTAACATGGTGGCAAGCAAGAGAGCTTGTGTAGGGGAACTCCCCTTCATAAAACCATCAGATCTCCTGAGATTTATTTACTATCATGGGAACAGTATGAGAAAATTCCACCCCCATGATTCTATTACCTCCCACCAGGTCCCTCCCATGGCACATGGGAATTATGAGAACTACAATTCAAAATGAGATTAGGGTAGGGACACAGCCAAACCACATCAATATATACATTTATAATAATAAATTTCCAAATATGAAAAAGTGAGGTTTTTGTCAGAGAAACACATAGGACTCAAAATGTGATCCAAAATAGGTTTATGCTTTCTTGTCTTTACTGAAAATATGTCTCATATGCTTGGAATGTAGGTAACTTAAACACAGAAAAAGGTCATCAAGATTACTTACTCTATAGCTATCATAAAATACAATGTCACTATTTTCATGGCATGTAAAATATACACCATACTTGAAAAATTTTGTTGAGAAAGGTTAAAATTATTTTTAATAGTTTAATGGCTACATAGTATATAGTAAAGTTTCCAAGTTCAATACGTCCTTAAACCAAAGTATTGATATATTAGGACCCTTGGAATCAATACTATGTAATTAGAAAGCAACCACTTTACTTAATGTCATAATTACCTCTGCATTTTAGATCCAATAATGATGTTAACTACAAGACATGATCATTTCAATCTAAAAAATAATAACAGCATTTTTTTCTGCACTACTACCTGGCGACAGGTTTGTCTACAATCTGTGGCAATGTGTGTAGTGCACAGAAAGCTGGAAGCAACTTTTCAACTTTAAATTGCAATGGAAATGTGTATGTAATGTATTTCCTCTTCTGGATGTCTAGAAAAATAAATAAAATGTATTTACTTGAATTCACAAAATCAACAAGACTGTCTAAAATCTGGAACTTAAACTTTCCTTCTTTTGACTTGCATGTTAATGTATTCTTGATTTCCCAATTCTAAATGTGTTCTAACAAAAAATAAACAAAATGTCTGGTTTATTCTGTAGTAATAGGATATGCTGTTCAACAGCAATGAAATATTAAGAAACATAAATTTGTAATCCAGTTTCACTGATTCAATCCTTCCACAAGAAAGAAATAGCTTGTGTATGATTTTATTTGCAATATTACATTGTGGTTCAGCAACTTAGTAAAAACTCAGGCTTCCTGAACTTCCAGAAATTCAAATGTATTTAAGGAGATTAAATGATGTATTTGTTTCTGTTTTATTATGTTGCTTTATTTTGTTTCAACCTTGTGTCTTATTTTAAGTCCGAAGGGAAAATACACAAATTATTTTTAAAGTTATAGGAAGAAAATAAATTTCTGACAAGTTTGAAGCTTTCTGTAATTCATTTAAGTTTACCACAAGAAATACATTTTATTTCCTCAAGAAAGCATTGAAATGATGTAAAGGAAAAAAAAATACATTAAAAACGTGGTTGGCAAATTCCCATGTCATGATAAATGTTTATTTAAGGCATGATATAGTATAATAGATCAGTTAGCAGTTTAAAATTTTAGAAACATGTACTAAAGCCATGTTGGGGCTGCTATAAAGAAATTCCAGAGACTGGATGATTTGTAAAGAAAAGACGTTTACTTGGCCCATGATTTTCTAGTCTGTCTTAGCATGGCTCTACCATCTGCTTCTGGTAAGGGCCTTAGGAACCTTACAATTATGGTGGAAGGTAAAGCAGGAGCAGGCACATTACGTGGTGAGAGCAGGAGCAAGAGAACCAGAGACTGAGAGGAGCAAGCCAGGCTCTTTCAAACAGTTACTTCTCATGGGAACTCACTCACCGCCAATGGTATAGCGCTAAGCCATTCATGAGGCATCTGTCTGCATGATCAAATCACCTTCCACCAAGTCCTACCTCCAACATCTGATTTAGAGGAGACAATATCCAAACTAGGTCATCGCATCCCTGCCCCCTCCTATCTCATGTTGTTTAGACATTGCAAAATACAATCATCCCTTCTCAATATTTCCCAAAAGTCTAACTTGTTCCAGCATCAACTCAATCAAATGTCCCAAGTACCAAGTCCAAAGTCCAAGATCTCATGTGGAGATGAGTTTCTTTTACCTATGAGTTTATGAAATCAAAATCAAGTATTTTACTTCCAAGAAACAATGGTGGTACATGCATTGGGTAAACATTTCTGTCTTAAAGAAATTGGCCAAAAGAAAGAGGCAATAGGCCCCATGCAAGTCTGAAACCTAACAGGGTAGGCATTATATCTTTTTTTTTTTTTTTTTTTTTTGAGATGGAGTCTCGTTTGTTGCCCAGGCTGGAGTGCAGTGGCACAATCTTGACTCACTGCAATCTCTGCCTCCCAGGTTCAAGTGATTCTCCTGCATCAGCCTCCTGAGTAGCTGGGATTACAGGCACACACCACCAGGCCTGGCTAATCTTTCTATTTTTAGTAGAGAGAGTGTTTCACCATGTTGGTCAGGCTGCTCTCAAACTGCTGACCTCGTGATCCACCCATCTTGACCTCCCAAGGTGCTGGGTTTACAGGCGTGAGCCACCATGCCCGGTCAGGCATTATATCTTAAAGCTCCAAAATAATTTTTGACTCCATGTCCCACATCCTGGTTTGAGGGGTGGACTCACAAAGCCCTGGAGAGCCTTGTCCCTGTTACTTTTCAGGATACAGACCTGTGGCTGCTTTCATGGGTTAGAGTTGAGCATCTGTGGCTTTTGTAGGCTCAGGATACAAGCTGCCTGTAGCTCTACCATTTTGTGGTCTAGAAGATGGCAGCCTCCTTCCCACCGCTGCACTAGGCAGTACCCCAGTGGAGACTCTGTGTGAAGCCTCTAATCCCATATTTCCCCTCTGCACTGCTCTGGGTAGTTTATCTGGGGGCTATCCACCTCTGCATTACTCTTCTGCCTGAAAACCCAGGCTTTCTGATATATTATCTGAAATCTAAGGGGAAGGTGCCAAGCCCCCTTAGCTCTTCCATTCCTTGTGCCCACAGACTTAACACCACAAGAAAGTACCACCAAGGCTTACAGAAACTTGCACTCTTCAGAGCTGTAGCCTGACCTGTATGTGGGCCCCTTTGAGTCAAGGCTGAAGCTGGTGAAGCCTCCTGGGGTGGTACAGGGTAGCAGGGCCCTGGGTCTGGCCAGTTAAGCCATTTTCTCCCTCTAGGCCTCTGGGCCTGTGACGGAAGTGGCTACCTCATAAATTTCTGGAATACATTTGAGACCTTTTCTTCCATTGTCTTGGCTCTCAGCACCTGGCTGTCTTTTAGTCATGCAAATCCCTCTAGCAAATGATTGTTCTGCCAACTTGGATTGTTCTCCTGAAAATGGACTTTTCTTTTCTATCACATGGCTAAGCTGCAAATATCCCTACCATGAATATCATGCTTATTATGAACTATTGTGCTCTGCATCACTCTCAAATATACATTCCAATTTTAAGTATTTTCTTTGCTCCCACATCTATGGTAAGTGGTTAGAAGCAGCCAGGCCACATCTTGAATGCTTAGGGGCTTAGAAATTACTTCTGCCAGATACTCTAAGTTATCACTCTTAAGTTCAATCTTCCACAGATTCCTAAGTCATGAACACAATGCAGCTAAGTTTTTTGCTAAGACATAACAAGGGTGACCTTTGCTTCAGTTTCCAATATATTTCTTATTTCAATCTGACACCTTGTTAGCCTGGACTTCACTGCCCATATCACTATAAATGTTTTTTGTTGTTGTTGTTGCTGTTTTTTTTTTTTTTTTTTCTGGAGACAGAGTTTTCCTCTGTCACCCAGGCTGGCGTGCAGTGGCACAATTTCAGCTAACTGCAACCTCCACTTCCCAGATTCAAGTGATTCCTCCCCCACCACCTCAGCCTCCCAAGTAGCTGGGATTATAGGCACCCACCACCATGCTCAGCTAATTTTTTTGTATTTTTTTTTAACTCCTGACCTCAAGTGATCCACCCTCTGTGGTCCCCCAAAATGCTGGGATTACAAGTGTGAGACACCAGGCCCAACCCACTGTCAACATTTTGGTCACAACTATTTAGTCTCTAAGAAGGTCCAAACATTTTCTCACCTTTATGCCTTCTTCTGAGCCCTCTGGACTCTTCCCACCTCTGTCTGTTACCCAGTTCAAAAGCTGCTTCCCCATTTTAATGTATCTTTATAGCAATGCCTCACTTCTTAGTACCATATTTCTGGGTTTGACCATTTTTGCATTGCTATAAAAAAATACCTGACACTGCATAATTTATAAAGAGAAGAGGTTTAATTAGCTCATGGTTCAGCAGTCTGCACCAAAATGGCTCCAGCATCTGTTTCCATTGAGGGTCTCAGGAACCTTACAATCATGGTGGAAGGCAAAGTGGGAGCAGGCATGTCACATAGCAAGAATGGCAAGAGAGAGGGAGTTAGAAGATGGGGCCAGAGTCTTTTAAACAATCAGCTCTCATGTGTACTCATTCATTGTCAAGAGGCTGGTACTAAGCCACTTGTCAGGGATCTGCCCCCAGGAGCCAATTACCTCCCACCAAGCCACACCTCCCACATTGGGGATTACATTACAACATGAGATTTGGAGGAGACAAACATCCAAAGTATATTGAAATACAATATTCAATAAAAGAAAAAGCTAACATGCTAGTTGATAATCTAAATAAATAGTTGTCACACACCTTAAAAGAGTAAACCCAAAGAGAATAAGTGAAAAAACATTTTTATATCATGCCCTTATTATTAGCATTTTATTAGCCAACTGAAAAGAGCTAACCAGTTAATAGTGAATATGTAAACAGTAATTGAATCACTTGGTTTCTAACAGAAAACAATATGATCAAGGGATAAGAGAGTTAGAAATATTTCCTGAATAAATTTTAATATTCCTTCCTTATTAAGGTCTCCTCTTGGCCTTCTAACCCAAGTCATCATGAATACAGAGGAAAATGAAGAAATAAACAATTTCATATTTGAAAAATCCACAGATTCTCCACCATTGACTTCTTGGAATCCCATAATAACTGGTTCTTTACAATATCTTTTATTTCTGTTAATACTGGTCACTGTAAGAGGCCCTAGTTTTCCAGTCTCTGGACACCTCCCATACCCTAATCCAGTAAGATTATGCATGGTCCTTACTGTGTTTCTTTGTAATACCCTTCCCTAACTCTGGAAGCCTCATCTTTGTGCTTTTTGATACTAACAGTTTATCATCCTTAAAATCTCCTATATTCCTAAACTCCTTTGTTATATTCCTTCTTCTTACTCTAACAGAAAACAGAATATTTCCTAAGGACACTGTATGCCATAGAACCTTCAAAAATAATGTGTGTTTTGTTTTGTTTGCTTTGTATTTCTCTGAGTCTTCATATTACTGAAGACTGGAAGGCATGGAAGGGATTGAAGGGGTGTGATATGGTTTGGCTCTGTGTCTCCACCCAAATCTCACCTTGAATTGTAATAATCCCCATGTATCAAGGGCGGGACCAAGTGGAAATAATTGAATCATGGGGGTGGTTTCCCCCATGCTGCTCCCATGATAGTGAGTGAGTTCTCATGAGATCTAATGGTTTTATAAAGGGCTCCCCAATTTACTCAGCACTCATTCTATCTCCTGGTGCCTTCTGCCATGATTGTAAGTTTCCTGAGGCTTCCCCAGACATGTGGAATTGTCAGTAAATTAAAACTCCTTTCTTTTCTTCTTTTTCTTTCTTTTTTTTTTTTTTTTTTTTTTTTTTTTTGAGACAGAGTCTCACTCTGTCGCCCAGACTGGAGTGCAGTGGTGCAATCTCTGCTCACCGCAAGGTCTGCCTCCCGGGTTCAGGACATTCTCCTGCCTCAGCCTCCCGAGTAGCTGGGACTATAGGAGCCCACCACACACCTGGCTAATTTTTTTTTTTTTTTTTTTTTGTATTTTTAGTAGAGACGGGTTTTCATCGTGTTAGCCAGGATGGTCTCTATCTCCTGACCTTGTGATCCTCCCGCCTCTGCCTCCCAAAGTTCTGGGATTACAGGCGTGAGCCACAGTGCCTGGCTAAAACTCTTTTCTTTATAAATTACTCAGTCTTGTGTATTCATAGCAGCATGAGAATGGACTAATACAGTAAATTGGTACCAAAGGAGTGGGGTGCTGCTAAAAGGATACCTGAAAATGTGGAAGCAACTTTGGAATTGGGTAACAGGCAGAGGTTGAAACAGTTTGGAGGGCTCAGAAGAAGAAAGGAAAACATGGGAAAGTTTGGAACTTCCTAGAGACTTGGAGGGCTCAGAAGACAGGATGATGTGGGAAAGGTTGAAACTTCCTAGAGATTTGTTGAATGGCTTTGACTAAAATGCTGATCGTGATATGCACAATGAAGTCCATGCTGAGGTGGTCTCAGATGGAGATGAGGAACTTGTTGGAAACTGGAGCAAAGGTTATCCCTGATATGCAAAGAGTCTGGTGGCATCTTGCCCCTACCCTAGATATCTGTAGAACTTTGAACTTGAGAGAGATGATTTAGGGTATCTGGCAGAATACATTTCTAAGTGGCAAAACATTCAAGAGGAAGCAGAGCATAAAAGTTTGGAAAATTTGCAGTTTGACAATGTGATAGAAAAGAATAACTATTTACTGGGGAGAAATTTAAGGCAGCTGCAGAAATTTGCATAAGTAATGAGGAGCCAAATGCTAATTGCCAAGACAATGGGGAAAATGTCTCCAGGGCATGCCAGAGACCTTCAGGGAAGCCCCTACCATCACAGGCCTGGAGGCCTAGGAGAGAAAAGAGATTTCCTGGACCAGGTCCAGATCCCCCCTGTGGTATGCAGCGTCAGGTTTTGGTGCTGTGCTCCATCTGCTGCAGCGTGGCTAAAAGGTGCCACAGTACAACTCAGGTCATTGCTTCAGGGGATGCAAGCCTCAAGCATTGGCAGCTTCTTTTGGTGTTGAGCCTGCGTGTGCACAGATGTCAAGAATTGAGGTTTGGAAACTACCGCTTACATTTCAGAGGATATGTGTAAATGCCTGAATGTCCAGGCAGAAGATTGTTGTAGGGGCAGAGCCCTCAGTGGGAACCTCTACTAGGGCAGTGCAAAAGGGAAATGTGGGGTTGGAGTCCCCACACAAAGTCCCCCTGGGTTACTGTGAGAAGATGGCCACTATTCTTCAGACTCCAGAATGTTAGATCCACCGACAGCTTATACCATGCACCTGGAAAAGCTGCAGACACTCAATGCCAGCCTGTGAAAGTAGCCATGAGTGGAGCTGTACCCTGCAAAGCCACAAGGGAGGAGCTGCCCAAGGCCATGGGAGCCCACCTCTTACATCAGCTTGACCTGGATGTGAGACATGGAGTCAAAGGAGATCACTTTGGAACTTTATTGATTGCTTTGTTGGATTTCAGACTTCCATGGGGGCCTGTACCCCTTTGTTTTGGCCAATTTCTCCCATTTGGAATGGGTGTATTTACCCAATTCCTGTGTCCCCATATTATCTAGGAAGTGACTAATTTGCTTTTGATTTTACAGGCTCATAGGTAGTAGGGACTTGCCTTGTCTCAGATGAGACTTTGGACTTGGACTTTTGGGTTAATGCTAGAATGAATTAAGATTTTTGGGGACTGTTGGAAGGGCATGATTGTGTCTTCAAATGTGAGGACATAAGATTTGGGAGGGGCCAGGGGCAGAGTGATATGGTTTGGCTCTGTTTCCCCACTCAAATCTCACCTTGAAGTGTCATAATCCCCATATGTCAAGGATGGGACCAGGTGGAGATAATTCAGTCATGGGGGTGGTTACCCCCATGCTGTTTTCATAATGGTGATTGAGTTCTCATGAGATCTTATGATTTTATAAGGGGCTTCCCCTTCACTCAACACTCATTCTCTCTCCTGCCACCCTGTGAAGATGTGTCTTCCACCATGATTGTAAGTTTCCTGAGGCCTTCCCAGTCAGCAAAACTGTGAGTCAAACTTCTTTTCTTTATAAATTACCCAGTCTCAGATGCTTCATAGCAGCGTAAGAATGGGCTACTTTAGAGTGGTAAGCATATTTTTTGCTACTTATTGAACTTTTCAATTTATTTTCTCTACTCTTCTGTCCTTTCATGTCAACAGATTACATGAGTGTTCTCTGTTCTGAGAATTTGATAGAGGGCAAGGCAAATAAAATTTTTTTCACCATGGAGAATAGTCTTTATTCAAAATATACTGATAATAAAGTTGAGTAAATAGACAATAATAAATGGCTATATATTTTAACAATGTACTATTGGATCTCAGTGGATAAAATAGTTATGATACATTTTGTTGATGAAAACTTACTCTATTCAAAGAGAGTTTCAACCACACATTTAATATTAGTTGGGATATATTCACAATTTACATAATTCAATAACTCTACTAACATAAAGACATACAAAGCCATGTGAAAAAGGGTGATATTGGATATGTAAAAATAGAGATTATAAAAAAAAGAAAAATGAAACATTGAGAGGAAAATATATTAAGAAGTTAGGCTTTTAGATTTCTTTTTTGATGAATTTGGTATATAACATCACCGGACCCTTATTAAACTATATATAATATAAAATATCCAGAATGTAATTCCACTTTAAAAAAAATGACAACATTTCTAAATGGAAGAAAAACATTACACAAAGAGATAAGACTGTTTCTATGCATATACGATTTGAAATAACCTTAAAGTATTAGTTTTTGGAGGTTTTTTTTTTAATTGTTCCTCGAGAGATTAAACATGAATGAAAGACTACTTCCAACATGGCATAGAAGACTATGAAAGGGAAATCCTAGAGATTTATTTGGAAAATATGAAGTGTTTTAAAATTTTTAATTAATAATCACTTTAATAGTTATAGGAGTCGTTTATCAGTAAACTGATCACTGTTTTGTAGGGCAGAATACTTCCCTATAATGTATACAGAAATAGAGTGTATAGATGTAAAGATTCACTGATGTCATTATTTTCCAGTCATTTGAAGAGTAGGGTTAATGTGTCTATGTAAACTATACCAGTGTATATGACATAGTTTGGATCTGTGTCCCCTCCCAAATCTCAGGTTGAATTGTAATCCTCAATGTTGGAGGTGGGGCTTGGTGAGAAGTGATTGGATCATAGAGCTGTTCTTCATGAAAGGTTTAGCACCACCCCTTGGTGCTGTTCTTATGATGGTGAGTTCTCACGAGATCTGGTTGTTTAAAAGTGTGTATACCTCTCCGCTTCCTGCTCTCTCTTGTTGCTGTGGCCATGGGATGCCTTGCTGCCCCTTTGCCTTCTGCCATAATTGGAGGCTTCCTGAGGCCTCCCTAGAAGCAGAAACCACTACACTTCCTGTACAGCCTGCAGAATCATAAGCCAATTAAACCTCTTTCTTAAAATAAATTACCCAGTCTCAGGTATTACTTTATAATAGTGCGAGAATGGACTAATACAGTGTATGAGTATAAATGTGTATGTATATTAGCATAAGAAAGCACTTAGATAAAGTTATTTGAACTAAAAATAATAAGGCCATTAAGACATTTATATTTTTCTTGACTTCATTTATTTTTATGTTTATTTAAATAGTAGGGTTCCTTACATTGATAAGGCAAATATAATACTGCAAAAAAAAATTTATAGAAGAAGCTTGGCTGGGCATGGTGGCTAATGCCTGTAAACCCAGCACTTTGGGAGGCTGAGGTGGGCAGATCACCTGAGGTCAGGAGTTTGAGACCAGCCTGGTCAACATGGCAAAACCCCGTGTCTACTAAAAATACAAACATTGGCCAGGCATGGTGGTGTGTGCCTGTAGTCCCAGCTACTTGGGATGGCTGAGGCACGAGAGTCACTTAAACCCAGGCGGAGGAAGTTGCAGTGAGCTGAGATCTCGCCACTGCGCTCCAGCCTGGGCAACAAAGTGAGATTCTGTTTCAAAAATAAAAATAAAAATAAAAATAAATAAGATACTTGCTATAATTTTCCTAGTTTTGTAAGAATTGGATTGACAAGACTTTAAACACTTTCCTTCTAGAAAAATGTCTTCATATTTTGTAAGTTTGAAATAGTTACCTGAGATGCACTTTATTGTTCTAACATATACCTTTCTCATAGGTGAATTTTAAGCAATTATACATAAAATATAGCAGAAATGCAAAATAGTACAGATGTTTCCTAACTTAGATAGTTCTGTGTGTATGTTTCCATTTTTATTACGTTTCTTTTCATTAAGAAAACATAACCTCAATGCCCTAAAACTAGAACCCTGTTGTCTAACTGAAACTTCCCTGAGACCATGCTGAATAAATTGGTAAGTGAGGAAAATATAGACATCAATGGTTCCATAGATATTTAACTTTCCATAGCATTAATATTATATAGTATTCAGTCATTCCTGCACACTGAATAACAATATTTTTTAATTATATGGTTCTGAACTTGAATGCCATTTGAAGATCCTTGGAACAATGAAATATCCCTATATTTGCTATTGAGTAAAAGTACAAATGCATGCCAAACTTCACTAAATATATACATGAAGAATTGCAACCTTTCCAGCCATGCATAAAAGTTCTCCAAAAGACAATATAAAAAGTAGGTTATATACTGAGTGTTTGTTTTTAACATACTTAATGTTTGTAAAATACTTAAATGTTTGTAAAGCAAAACAAAACTATGTAGTAAAAAACGCATGGTGGTTAAATTATCCACCTTGATATTATTACTGTATAAATTGTGTTTTTAGAATAAGAATGTCAAATTAAGGGTTGTGTTTCCTTGCAGAAACAAAAATTCAACCTTCAAAGATGGAATATGCTCTCATGCTTAGCAAACAATTTCAACTGGATGAAGGTCACCTATGTATTCTAGCTGATACAAGTTGGAGTCTAAAAAGGGAAAAGTCAGCGAAATTAGGCAACCATTTTTTCTTAACAATATTAAACAACATTTTATATATACTAGTTTTCTCCAATTTTAGTATAATCATTCCTTTTTTAGCTTATGATATTTGATAAATATTTACATCTATTTTCACAAAACCTGGCTTGTCCAACTAGTATAGTACAATTACTTTATATTTTATCTTTTTTACTATATATTCTATTATCATTTAATTAGAAAAAATCTTAGATTTATAAATGTCCATTGCTTTATTTATAGCCACAGTTCATTTACAATTTATAAAGAGAAATTTTACATTAACTATGTTAAAATTCAAATGACTATTTCATTTTTTTATCTGAGAGTCACAGATAAAAAGTATTTAAGAAAATAGCATAATAATTGATTGTCTATTTGTTTTGATGACTTTCACATAATAGTTTTCACTCAGATATTTTTTCACATGATCATTAATCTTTAACATTTTAATCTTCATAACTGAAGCTTCCATAATGTCTACTTATTATTATGTTTAATGTTAACTCATTAAACTATAAAATTGGAATATATGCATATATGTATTTAATTTTATAGTTTTAAATTACAAAAGTACTGTATGTTTGTTGTAGTCATTCAAAACATAAAGAGATGTATAAAGGTCATACACTAGCAGTGTCAATAGCTCCTCTAACTTCCAATGCTCTCCTGCCAAGGTTACTAAAATTAACTTTTTGCTATCTATCATTTTCTGTACTTATACCAGCAAATGTTAGTTCAACAAGCATAATATTTCTGAAATATTTTATATTTTAAGTTTTTTAAAGCCAGTATCTTTCTTGCACCCTTACTTACTTACCCAAGGGATTATAGTGAAGTGAAAGGAAAATAGGACATAAAGTTTCACCTAGACAGAAAATAACAGAAAAATCAATATTTTCTGATATTGAGGAGTTATAAATTTAATTCATTTTTAAAGGAACCATCATTTGGTTTCATTGGTTTTCTGTATTGCTTTTGCTTATTTTCTAGTTCATCGATCTATGCCCTTTTTTAATATTCTTTTTTTTCGGTTTAATTTGAGATTCTTTTCTAATTTTTCAAGGTGGAAGTTTAGATCACTGGTTTTTAATACTTTTATTATTATTCTTTTCTAATATAGGTATTTAAAGTTAGAAAATTCCTAATAAGTGCTGTTTTAGCTGCATTCCACAAATTTTAAATACATTTTATTTTGATTTTGTCATTTCAAAATACTTCTTAATTTATGTTTTTGATTTATTATTCTTCCATCCAGAGATTATTTAAAGTTATGTTCTTTAATTTTCAAATAATTGGAATTTTTCTTTTTATATTATAATTAATTTCTAATTTATTTCATTTTGCAAAATAATAGACTCTTTCAGATTTTAATCTTTTTACATTTATTGAGCCTTGTTTCATTGCCGGTATATGATCTATACTAATAAAACAAAACATGTGTACTTAAAAATAATATATACCGTACTTACCAGATGTATGCTATTTAAATATCAACTAAATAAAAGTAACTATAGTGTTGATCTGATCATAAAAGTGTCTATTTCTATGTTCCATTGATTTTGTGTTTGTGTCTCCACATACAATAATGAATTTTTCTATTTCGTCTTGCAGTTCTACCAGTTTGATCTTAGGTGTTTTGACATATTTTTCTTAGGTGCATACACATTGAGGATTATCATGTCTTCTTGGAACATTGCTCTCTTTATGTAATGCCCCACATTATCGCTGATAATTTTCTGTGCACTGAAGCCTGCTTTGTTATTATAACTACTCGATATTTCCTGTGAATATTTTAGCATTGTATATCATTCTCAGTTTTTTAACTTTCAATTTATCTGCTTTCATAGAGATTTCATGTAGACAATATATATGCAGGTCATTTTGTCTTTATTAAATCTGACATTTTCTGTTCTTTAATTGGTACATTTAGACCTTTAACATTTAAAATAATTATTGATATAGTTGAATTATCTATGTTTTCTATTTATTGTCCATTTATGTATGTATTTAATTTTTCATTTATTTTCTGCCTTCTCTTGTTTTAACTGAGCATTTTATGGAATTTTCTTTTCTCTTCTCTATTAGTATACCAACTTATAACTGTCTTTTATTTCAAATGGTTGCTCTGCTTAGACTAGTTTTTGCTAAGGTTTTTATATGTCAAAAAATATTTTGTTTTTCTTCACTAAGGATAGTCTTAATAGCTTAATAGACATTTTTAAATCCTTGTCTGTTACTTTTAATACGTTGTTCATCTTAAGGTCAGAATTCACTGTGATTTTTTTCTGTTTATTTTGTTTTGAGACAAGGTCTCGCTCTGTCAAGTAGGCTGGAGTATAGTGGCTCAACCATAGCTTACGGCAGCCACTGTAGCCTCGACCTCCTGGGCTGAAGCAATCCTCCTACCTCAGCCTCCTGAGTAGCTGGGAATATATGTGTGTGCCACCGTGCCTAGCTAATTTATTATTTTATTTTGTAGAGACAGGATCTCACTATGTTGCCCAAGCTGTGATTTTATTTTCTTTAAGACAGTGTGCTGTTTTCTTGGTTTTTCATATATTGGGTAATATGATATCACAGATGCTAAGTTGTCTAGTTTCTGGATTTATTTATCATCATCATTATTTTTATTTACTATTATTATTATTATTTGAGAAGGAGTCTTGATCTGTTGCCCAGGCTGGAGTGCAGTGGCGCGATCTCAGATCACTGCAGCTTCTGCCTCCCAGGCTCGTGCCATTCTCCGGCCTCAGCCTCCCAAGTAGCTGGGACTACAGGCACCCGCCACCACGCCCGGCTAATTTTTTTGTATTTTTTAGTAGAGACAGGGTTTCACCGTATTAGCCAGGATGGTCTCGATTTCCTGACCTCGTGATCCACCCGCCTCCGCCTCCCAGAGTGCTGGGATTACAGGCGTGAGCCATCGCGCCTGGCTATTTTTATTTTTTTAATTATGTTTCTCTAATGAATACTCTGTTTCTTGTTTTAGTAGGTTGGCTCTTTTTTTATTTGCTTCATGAGGTTCACATGCTGATTCTTATCCAGTACTTCCAACTCCCTTCAAATTTCTGTCTTTATGTTTTTATTTAGGTTTATCAGAGTCTGGTCTGCACGTTAATGTTTCAATTGCCTTAACAGAGATGTGAGTAAACCATGCTTAGGGATCCCCTTTATGGCTTTTTTTCTACCAAAATTCCTCCACTCTTTTAGGCTTCCTCAGATTCACATGTTCCCTTCACAGTGGAACACAATAGACTGTAATTAGCCCTAGGCCCTGGGGGCATGAACTGAGTTCTCTATCTGCCCTCATCCATGGTACACCCGCTATGTGAGTCTTTCTGTCTCTTTTCACTCTCCATAACTCAGATAGTTGCTTTTTTATATTATTTCTAGGATTTTGTTGGCAGAAAGAGTCAAACTCTATAAAATATTTGAAGATATTTATTTTGAGCCAAATGCGAGTGACCAATGGCTTAAGACACAGCCTTCAGGAGACCTTAAGAGCATGTGTCCTAGGTGGCCAGGCTACATCTTGGTTTTATACAATTTGGAGAGACATAAGACATCAATCAATGCATGTTAAGACATACATTGGTTTCGTCTGGAAAGGTGGGACAACTGAAAACAGGGGATTTCAGGTCAGAGGTGGATTCCAATATTTTCTGATTGGCAATTGGTTGAAGGAGATTATTATCTAAAGACCTAGAATCAATAGAAAAGAGTGTCTGGGTTATGATAAGCCACTATGGGGACCAAGGTTTTATGATGCAGATGAAGCCTCCAGATAGTAGACATCAGTAAGAATGAATTGTAAATGTTTGTTACCAGACTTCAAGAGTCTGCTCTATCAGTCTCTGTGTTTATGTTAATTCTGGTCAGATGCGACTGAATTCCAAAAGGGAGGAGGGCACACTGAGGCATGTTCCGCACCCCCTATTCATCATGGCATAAACTGGTTTTTCAGGTTTACTTTGGAATGCAATTGACCAAGAAGAGGGGTCCATTGAGATCAATTGAGGGGCTTAAATTTTATTATTAATTTACAGTTTGATAGTTCTATGCAGTGTGACATGGTAAGGTTCTAGTCCATCATATCTGAATGCAGAATATGTGGTCACCTAATTTTTGACAAAAGATCCACACACATCAAATGAGAAAAGCCTAAAAGTTTTACCAAATGATGAAGAATAAATAGACTTTCTGTGTGGACCAAAAAAAAAAAAAAACCTTGACGCAAAGAAAATATTTCAAAATTGTATATTAGATAAAGAAACTTGGTATCTAAAATGTAAAACAAAACGTTATAACTTTCTAAGAAGCTAGGCAATAAAAAAATGGAGAAGATTGTTGAGACATGAAAGTTGTTTAGCTTGATTGTTCATCACAAAAATGCAACTAACAACCATAATTATATACTACTACACACAAACCAAAAAGGCTAAATTTAATAAGATTTATAATCTGAAGTAATAACAAGAATGTGGAGCTACTAATTTCACATATTACTTCTAGAAATGCACAATGTCACAACTTATTTGTAGAATTGTGTATCAACTTTGTATAAAGTTAAGTATACACCTACTATATTGCCCAGCAATTACACTTTTAATTAAAATAAATGAAAATATATATCATCAAAAGACTAAAATAACTGCTTTCAATAAACATTTCATAGTAGCTAAAAATATAAATAACTGCAATATACATGAATAGGTGAATACATCAGTGAATCTGGGTATAGTCACACAATAAAGTAATTTTCAACAATATAACAAAATACTGATATACACAAACAACCTAGATAAGCTTTCAAATGATTATGTTGAACATTAGAACCAGACAAAAGAAAATCTATATGTTTTATTTCATTAATATGTAGTTCCTTTTTTTTTTGAGATGGAGTCTCACTGTCGCCCACGCTGGAGTGCAGTGACACAATCTCCACTCACTGCAACCTCTGCCTCCCGGGTTCAAGCAATTCTACTGCCTCAGCCTCCCGAGTAGCTGGGACTACAGGTACATGCCACCACGCCTGGCTAATTTTTTGTATGTTTAGTAGAGATGGGGTTTCACCATGTTAGCCAGGATGATCTTGATCTCCTGACCCCGTGATCCACCTGCATCCGCCACCCAAAGTACTGGGATTACAGTCATGAGCCACCGAGCCCGGGCCAATATGGAGTTCTAGAAGATATAAAACAAAACTGTAATGAAAGAAAGATTTGTGTTTGCCAGAAGCCATTGATTTCATTCAAATTTATGCATCACATAACAAAAATTTAATGTGATGTTAAACTTTTATTAGATCAAATTTCAGTTACAATTTCCCTGTGAGGCTGGGCACGTTGGCTCACGCCTATAATCCCAGCACTTTGGGAGGCCAAGGCAGGCAGATCATGAGGTCAGGAGTTTGAGAACAGCCTGGCCAACATGGTGAAACCCCGTCTCTACAAAAAATACAAAAATTAGGCAGGAGTGGTGGCAGGCACCTGTAATCCCAGCTACTCGGAGGACTGAGGTAGGAGAATCGCTTGAGCCTGGGAGGCGGAGGTTGCAATGAGCTGAGACTGTGCCATTGCACTCCAGCCTGGGTGACAGAGCGAGATTCCATCTCAAAAAAAAAACAAAAAAAAACAACAATCCCTGTGAAAATTGTATCCAGAGTTATATAAATGCTTATTGACCAAGGTATCAGTTTCTACCATGTGACTAGATAATTGAGAGGTGGATGTACTAAGTAACTTGTAATATTTTCTCCAAAAATAAGGCTGTGTAGCAGAATAGAGTCTGCAAGTTTGTGGACCAGGCATGGTAGCTCATGCCTGTAATCCCAGCAATTTGGGAGGCTGAGGTGGGTGGATCATTTGAGGTCAGGAGTTCGAGGAGTCCAGCCTGGGCAACATGGTGAAACCCAATCTCTTTGCATTTTGTAAAAATAGAAAAATTAGCCAAGTGTGGTGGTGTGCACCTGTAGTCCCAGCTGCTCAGGAGGCTGAGGCAGGAGAATCACTTGAACGTGGCAGAGGTTGCAGTGAGCTGAGATCATGCCCCTGCACTCCAGCCTGGGCAACAGAGTGAGACCCTTTCTCAAAAACAAACAAACAAACAAAAAAGAATCTGGACATTTTAAGGTGAGACTCTTCTTTCATATTATTTTTTTTCTTTTTTTCACATATGAAATGAGCAACATTCATTGCCCTTAGGGACAGTTCAGGTAGAGCCAAGAATAAAAAGTCATTGCTCAGCAATGATTTTAAGATAGAGATTCTAAAGTCAATGATAGATAAAATAGTCTAAAGGTCAGTGCTCTTTTGATTTTCAGAGCCAAATTCTTGGGACAAAATCTATTCTGAAATTTTAAAATGTGTTTTGCTGATTAGTAGCTATCATCTAATATTTAATCACCCTTGTATTCCTCAAATACATTCTACTTGTAGGATCCAGTGGAAAACTCCCCCTTCACTCTCTAAAAGTTCACTAAGAATCGACTGAGAAAAGGTAGTCTACTAGGAGAGAAGACTTAAAGTGTATTAGTGTACATGGCAGAAGAGGGGAATCGTGGAGTGATTACCTTATCACCGAGTGGCACACAGATGCTTATATGCCATTCTTCTTAGGGAACAGGAAGATGGGGAAGTATGGATGATTTTTAAGAGGGCAGCAATTTCTTTTTTTTAAGGAAAATCCAATGGACTTGAAGAAAATACAATAACCTGGCAGAAACGCTGTTGGGCCCATACAACAAACAATGGTTTATGACAAAAGTCTGTGCAGGTGTTTTGATAGCCTTCAGTTTTTCTTCCTGTGATATGAGTTCAGTTAATGAAACTCAGAGAATGGACCAGAGGTAATTGTTTTCTTCTTTGGAAATCTGGACTACAGGCAGAAAACAGAATTTCAGAGACCAACTTTATCCTGTGCTTTGGGACTGATGGAAGATGGGTGGTTCGGAGAGGTGTGGAAGGTCAGAGAGACCTTGAAACTTCTGATTCAGCATGTCAAAGCATCATATTACTTTGGGGTATCAGCTTCTGAGACCCAGCATTATATTGCTGGATTACATCTACTATGTAGTTTAAAAAGTTTACATCTATATTGATGAGTGAAATTGGTCTACAGTTTTATTTCTGTACTATATTGAATTTTTAGTGCTAAAGTTATTGTGACCACATACACTATAGTAGAGAATTACTTGTCATTTTCTACCATCTCATAATATAATAACCATTTCAATAACCTATCGTTTTAAAGATTAGATAGAACTGACCTACAAATACATCTTTTAGTGGTTCTCTTTTCAATAGAAAATTATAAAACAACTTTCTAATCTGTGCTGTGGTAATGTTAACTTTAACTATTGATATTTTTCTAGGAAATCGTTCTTTTGTTAAAGGTGTCCAAATTTATTTTCATAGATCTGCATATATCAAATTCTTGAAAATGTTAAATTACTAGTTATGATTCTCATCTTTTCTCATTTATATAATTAGCTATTTTAGCTCTTTTTTCCTCATAAATATTTTTTCTATTTTACTAAACTATAAAAAAGAGAAAATTACTCCTACATATACATCCAATTCATTGTATTTATTTATTTACTGCTTTATTAACTTAATGTTATCTGTTATGTTAACTAATTCCTTTTTCTTACTTTCTTTTGGTTAATTTTGTCATTTTTTTCTAATTTCTCTAGAGTAGCAAACTCTTTTTTTTGGTTTTTCTTGTAATTAAAACATTCGAAGTTTTAATTTTTTCTTTGAGAATTATATTTCATAAGTTTGGGTATAAGATGTTTTTATCAATTCATACTATATATATTTTTATATTTGACTTTTGGCATTCTCCTTTATTGAAATTTTATAAGGATATTTCAAATATCCACATAGTTAATGCTTTTTGTTTATACTTTTTATTTTTTTATTATTGTTTTCTAATTGTATTGGATTATTATCATATACTGTAAGGATTTTATAATTTTCAGTTATATATTATATATATATAACTTTCAAATATACGTATATGTATATTTTCACATATACATTATTTATTGCCAAGTATATGATTGATATTTCCACCAAATATTGCATGGATAGAAAAAAAATAAATATATCTAAATTAAGGTTGTAATTTAGTTTTGTTCTACATTTATTTTCTGTGATGTTTGGGGTACACCAGACAAGTGAAGAAGTTAGAAAAATATGTCCCCACTAGTTTACATAGCGTTGCAGTCACATATCTTTATGGATTGATTAAGATTCATGATAATAGAGGACAAAGCACTCTGTACTCCAGCATGAGTTGGATCTCAATCCCCATATATGTTTGCAGCCAGTAACTTATGTAGTGAACACTATGTACAACCAGAAATGATAGCCCTACCTGACTTACAATTTTCAACTTATGATTTAACAAAAATGGCTCCTTTTATCATAATGTAATATCTCATGTCTAAGATAAATATTTTCACTCATGCTTTCTTTTTCCCTGCATTTGTAGGTAGTAATTTATGACATTTATTTTCAAACTTCTTCTAAAATGTATTTTACTCTTTTCATTATTCTTTTAGGTTCAGAATACATGTGCAGGTTTTTTACACAAATAAATTGTATATTGTGGAGATCTGCTGAACAGATTATTCCATCACCCAGATAATATATATGGTACCTGATAGGTAGTTCTTCAATCCTCACCCTCCAGCCACCCTCCATCCTCAAGTAGCCCCTGATTTCTATAGTTTCCTTCTTTTTGTCCACGTGTACTCAGTTTAGCTCCCACTTACAAATAAGAGCATGCAATATTTGGCTTTCAATCTTGCATTAGTTCACCTAGGATAATGGCCTCAGCTCCATCCATGTTGTTTCAAAGGACATGATCTCAGTCTTTTTATGGCTATGCAGTATTCCATAGTGTACATATACCATATTTTCTTTATCCAGTCTACCACTGTTGGGCATTTAGGTTGATTCCATGTCTTTGCTATTGTTAGTACTGAAGCAGAAGTTAAAAGGGGAAAGAACAAATTTTCTTCCTTTCCGTTGGTATGAGCAGCTTACCCTTTTAATCCCTTCCCTCTCCATGCCATTGCACTCTGCTCTGCAAGTTTTTTATGAACTTATAGATTCCTGTTTTCTGTAACTACTGTCTGCAGCCCCACGGAGGTCATGAGATATGCTTGAGCAAGCTTAGATTGCAGCCATCTGGGCACCACTGAGAAGGACATGAGATATGATAGTGCAGGCATCTTGAGCAAGCCTAGATAATAGCCACATGGCCTGCATAGCAAGAGTCACATGAAAGCCTGACATATGAGCTTGTCACTGTTTGTTAAACTGTTTTTGTTCTACCTGCTTTCGTGCCACTGCATTTCACACCACAGATGCATGTATAAAAGTCAAGCCCTGTATTTGTCCAGGGCTCAGCCTTTTGGGTAAAAACCCACTGAGCCAGTGCACCTAAATAAAATCCTCCTCTTCCATCCTATTGGTCTTTCTGGTCTCCTGATTCTTGCAACATTTTGGTAAGTCAACCAGGAGTTGGAGACGACAAGTTTGCTGTCTGCTTTGCCTGTGGTCTGAGGTCCTAAGCCGGGGGAGACCCATGACCTTAGGTGCCATCGTGGGAACTTAACCTGGAGAAGGGATTGGTTCTCCTGTGTCCTGGTGCCCCTCCCAGTCAGCACAATGGAACGTAAGGGGCTTCAGGATGTTTCCAGGGACAGTGCACTACAGGACCACGGTAAGGTTTGGGGCCCAAGGCAGGACCTGTTCCATGAGGACAGAAGGGGAACCTGATCACCTCCTGGGGGTGTGTCGAGTATTCTGACCTAGGGTGCGAGAGTGACTCGCAAATTCGGATGAAACTTACACCCAGGGTGTACTGAGTAGTCTGACCCAGGACACCAGAGTGGTCCACAGAGTTGGATGAAACCTACACCCCAACTAGCGAAGAGGACCTGGGAGCGGGGAAGTATGTGAATGCGTGTGAAAGAGGTGGTTCCAAAAGGAACCAATGTGGGGAGTGACATGTGTGGGGCCGCAGGTCTCTTAGCATAGACTGTACGCTCCCAGTGAATTGTGGGACTGACCGGGACTAGTGGCAATTCACATATGGCTTAGGGAGGTTGCCCACAATTTAGTAATTGTGGGGGTTAAAACGGAGCCTCCAATGCTAAGCAGCATCTGAAATACTCCCGCAAGAGGGACAGTCGAATCTGTCCGAAGCGAAAGTGAGAGTGAGTGAATTGCACCATAACTGGGAGGAAATGGGAGGGAAGTCGTCAAAACCCACCCCATTAGAATGTATGTCAGAGAACTTTAAGAAAGGTTATAAGGGGACTATAGGATCAAGTTAACCCCCAGAGGTTGAGAACTCTCTGTGAAGTAGAATGGTTTCAACTTCCTCCTGAATCTCGATGTTAACTTCTCTCCATATTCTTAATTATATGATTGCCATATCAGCCACTTTATCCTGGTTAAGAACCATTGCTGTGGAACAAGTTCAGTCATTTGGAATAAGTAAGACACTGCCTTTTTGAGTTGCCAGAGTTCTTGCACTGGGTCTTTTTCATCTGTGTGGACTAATGTTCTTTTAGTTTTTGAAGTTGCTATCCTATGGATGGGTTTTATTTTTGCTTTCATGTTCTTTTATGCCCTTGAGGGTTTGACTATTGTATAAGGTGGAATCAGTCAACTAGCTTCATTTCTGGAAGACTTCAGAGGGTCAAGGCTCAGCTCAGAATTCCTGGGCTGCATGCTTGAATACCAGGCCCTTGGCTTTGTTATCTGGTCTCTTAAGGATAGGAACCTGCTGTGCTGGACGGACTGATGTGTTCCTGGTTCTCTGTCAATAACACTCTGATGGAGTGTGCCAGCCAAAGCTCTTAGTTCTGGCAGTGGCATTAAGATCTATGCTTGCTCATGCATGCCAGCAACAGTGGTGGTTTGATGGGGCACAGGTGTCAGCTGGGTCAGCACACCAGTAGAAGTGGGGCAGCAGCATCTGTGCATGCATTTGCACTGGCTGTGACAGCATGGCAAGGTGCCTGAACACTGGCAAGGGAGGGATGCCAATGGGGGCAGCATGCCAGTATTTGTGCACACACCCTTGCCAGTGGTGGTGTTGCAGCCATGTGCCTGTGAGTTATCAAGGTGGGCCACTGGCATGGGTGTGGTGGCAAGATATGCTTGTGCCAGTAGTGATGTGGTGGTGTGGGGTGCACTCAGAGACACACATTGGTGCAAGAAGGGAGGCAAGGTCTGTCCACAGCTTGTACCAGCAATGTGGTTGGGGTGGCCTTGAGCAAGTGTATACTATTAAAGTGCCAAGAGGAGGCTGCATTATGGGGTGGATCCAGGTAGGTGGGTGAACATCAGTGATGGCCAGTCTGCTGGAGATCTTCGATGGTTAAGTATGGTCTGCTGTTGAAGGAGATATGATGCGGGCCCCTGGGAACCATCCTGATTGGGCAGCCAAGGCTGCAACATGTGTGGGCATAGCCAGGCTGGGGCTCCAGGAGAACTCAGCATAAAAGAGAGCACTCAGATCAGACTGGCTCCATTCCATGGGCAAGGCCACCTTGCTGAGTCCAGGTCCAACAGTTACCTTAAAGCAAAACCCACATACAAGGGCATGGTGAATCTTGGGAGATGGACTTCCCTGACCTTCAACTCCACTGAGGCTGGATTCCTGCCTCTACCACCTCTGTAAGCAACTCTTCCTGCCAGCTCAAGTGTTCATGTGGGCCATGAGATCACCTGCACCTAGGATTCCAGAAGTCCATGGAAAGAGCAGGCCACCCCTCACCTGTTCAAGCCACTCCTTCCCCAGGAGGCACTGGGGAGCAGGAATGAGTATCGATGCTTGGCAGCCCTATACATGGTTTCCAGCTTCCTTCCCCTTCAACCCAGTGTCTGCATCTTCCGTCTATCCACTCTCAATGTCTTCCCTCTGAAGATCGGCTCGGAGTATGCCAGTCTTTCCAATATTCTGGTATCTCAGTGACAGGTGTTCCTCTAAGCTGCATCTTGTTGGCCATCTTTGCTCCCCTCTCAACCTTTTATTTATCACTTTATTTTTAGAAACTTTTTTGAGATTTTGCCATTTAACTCAATCTCTAAAGATTTATATGTAATAGAGAAGTCCCATGTTTCACATTTAGAATTATTACTAATAAACTTGAAATTATTTTATCTTACTATACATGCATTATTCATTTTACTTTATTATTTCCTCATTTTTTCATTCTTATTTTACATTTTGATCAATATAGCTTTTAATTTTATGTTTTTTTCCTTGTGTATTTCATTGTAAAAGTGTGCTTTTTCTTGTTCTTAATGGTTATCTTTCTTATCACTCAAAAACATACACATATTTCTCTATCATTTAAAAATGTAAATACAAAATCTTTTCCTACCTGAGGCATTTGCATTTCCCTATTAAAATGGAATGTCTAAAATGGTTTATATTTACTCCTTTAATCCTTCACCTCAACATAATGGAATGTATTTAACTTCTCACTTGCACTTTCCTATCCATTTTATGTTTTACTATATTAATAGTTTTACTTTTAAAGTATTATTACATTGTTTCTTTTCACATTTCCTTTTACTTAAATGCTCATTAGTATTTATATTACATATGCTAAGTTGTCCATCATTGACTGTATGGAAATAATTATATATGAAGGAATACTCATTTCACATTATTTGTCTACTTTTTGCTTCATCCTTTCTACCTTGTGGTGTCAGTAATGATAGATTTGATGTTGTGTTAAATTCTTTGTTATTTTGCTTTTGACAGCAATGCTTGGAAAGTGAAGACATTCTTATATTGTGGCTGTAAATAAGAATTGTTACAGCCTTTTATAAAAAATAATCTGGCAATCTCTATTAAAATGTGAAATATGAAAACCTCTCAACTCAGTAATATTAATACTATATCTGGGGATCTATCCTATAGAAGTAAAAGCACCAAAATGTCAGAATACAACACACACACACACACGTATGTGTGTGTATATATTTCAATTCATCACAGAAGGGAGATCTTTTAATTTTCACAAAAAATACATGGTGTGGGCTAACTCAATTCTGTTAAGATGCATATGAAAGAAAACATACGTTAATCAATTGGCATTTTATTGCATAATTTATGATATATCTACATCATGACATACTATGCAATCATAGAAAAAATAATTAGGGAAGTGAATTTACTTATACTAGATCTCCATATGACATTGCTGAGAGGGAAGACAAGATGCAAAATAGTACATAGAATATGATACAATTTTAACAAAATATTGGAAAAATTATATGTGGAGAAACACATGCATATATGCATTTATTTGTGTGTACCTATCATATTTATGATAATAAAAATAAAAATAAAAAAATTTACATTATTACTCTTGGTTACCCATGGGTAAAAGAATTGCATTGTTTAAAGAGGCTGAGGAGAGAGTGAAGGAGGAGGAATAAGAAGAAAAAAGATGGTGATATAAAATAAAATACAACCACAACTAGAAGTAAAACCAATAGTTAATTCTGACCCTTGAGGACATAAATTTAACATCAAGAATCAGAGAGTAGGTAAAATATCAAATGATATAAAAATCTCTAGTTCTAAGATAAATTATTTATTTATTTATTTGAGACAGAGTCTCCCTCTGTCACCCAAGCTGGAGTGCAGTGGCACAATCTCGGTTTACTGCAACTTCCGCCTCCCAGGTTCAAATGATCCTCCTGTAGCTGGGACTACAGACATATGCCATCACTCCTGGTTAATTTTTGTATTTTAGTAGAAATGGGGTTTCGCCATGTTGGCCGGGCTGGTCTTGAACTCCTGACCTCAGGTGATCTGCCTGCCTTGGCATCCCAAAGTGCTGGGATTACAGGCATGAGCCACCATGCCCAGCCTCTAAGATAAAATTAATACAGAGTGTAGAAATGCAATTTGGAGGAGATAAGTATAGAGCCTCAGTGTAGTGGACCTCTAAGAAATGCATAGGGCTAAAACCTTAAATTGTGGCTGGAGAGTAAGAGACATAATGACAGTCTAAAATTTTTGTTACACCTCTCATCAGTCAAGGTCACTTTCATAGTTTGCATCCACATTTTCTGTTTCAACGATCTCCAACAGCAAAATTGAAGGATCTACAGCTAAACTCATCTGCAGCAAGGAGTTTCCTCAACTTACTATTGGTCAGGGAATATTTTTTTATATTTTTTATTGTGTTATTTGTATTCTGCTTGTGTTACTCCAAAAGTGGGTGCTGAGCCAGAGACTTGGAAGCAATTAATTTATTTGGAAGGTAGTGTGAGAAAACACATACGAGGAAATGGGAAAAATAAAACAGGGAAGGGAAAAATACCAATAAGGGGTACATTTATGTGATGTGCCTCAGAATTTTCCCAGAAAAGAATGGGGAGCCTGTGGCATTTATCCATTGACAACCACCCTTGATTGATGGTTGCCGCCAGGAAAGTGAACTCACTCACACTTCTGGATTGCTTCTGCTTATGGCAGAGCAAACATCTGTACACCAGGGAAGGCCTTAAGGTATAAAAGGATGATGATACAATTTCTTGAGGTGCATCTGAAAATTCTTAGATCATGATGGGAGAGTCCTGCTCACATATTTATTTAACGATAAAGGGTCATAATTTACTTTTAAGACCATTGGATTTTCCAAGTGATATAGCAAAGCAGCAAAGCATCTTGAATCACACCCTGGACTTGCTACAGAATCCTCACATTCTCTGCCTTCACTTAAATTTTTAATTCAAGTTGCTTAATAAATATGTTGAGGCAATACTCAAGGAAATCATTAAAAAATAGACATAAAGAGGACAACATACATAAAGACACATTATCAGTAATACAGAGAGGTTTGTAAAATAGCTTTTTAAATTATATTTAAATAAAGGAAAGATAGACAAAATAGTTAAATTTTACCAGATAATTGAAATCCATAAAAAGTGTTATATGGATATTTTCAAACTAAATATATATATATATATATATATATATATATATATATATATATATATCTCCATCCATCTACATATATATGTATATATATGAACTTAAGAATTTAATGAATGAGTAAAACATTAAAAAGAAGAGAGGATTAATGAAAAGGTAAATAAGCCATTAGAAAATACAAACTACATATCGGAGAGAAAAAACGAGAGAAAAAAGAGAAGAGTACATAGGAAAAATTTTAAGTTAAAAGACTTAAATCATGAATTGGCAATCCAAAAGATGTTCATAATTAACAGATGAAATAGTTAAATAGTGGTGTGTAAGCCTCATAAAAACATTGGCACAGAAATTCAAGAAATCACAATAGATTCCAAGAACATAAACACAAATAAACTACTCTTATGCACATAATAGTAAAACTTTCGGGGGAAAAAAAGAGAACATCTTTAAATTACTAAAAGAAAAGCACACAAAAATGAGCAGAAATAAAATCTACAGAAGACTATAAGATCTTCTATTTAGTAGATGCCAGAATAAACTGAAATAAAGACATTTGTGTATAGAAAACAAAACTATCCATCTAAGGTATTATACCTATCAAAAATATATATTTTTTAATGATACAAAGAGTTTGGCCCCAGGCAAAATAGAGTAGTAGTTTTATTTTTGTGTCTTGAGGAATGGTGCAATGGTGTGTTTTCTGGTTTTCTTTATTGCCTCCCAATTATCCTGGACAGAGTACTGCAAAATCTTCCAATTAAAAATAACGACAGCCACAGGCAAAAATTTCTCCAAGAGGAGCCTGATTTTGCTGTGGAAGAAAATTTGCAACCCACAGGCCAGCAAGTTTAGAAGAGAACCAGGGAAAGACACAGCTTGGACTGGTCCTCCTCAGGTCTAAACAAATATAAAAAATGGGCATCAAAAACTACAATCGCAAAGAGGCCCAAATTTGATTGAATCACACTGTGGAGCAAATTGTATCTCAGGGTATTATCAAAAATTACAGAACAATCGGCCGGAAATTAGTAGCACCTAATAGTTGTATCTAATACCAAACAAGGTGAACAGCTTAACAGAGAGACAAAGTAATGAGAGAGTGAAAGAGGGTTCTCAGAAACCACTGTCATTCTACCATAATTGTACACATACCTATGACTTAACCCTTTGGAGAGCAATATTAGGAGGTTCACAGAAGTGAAAGCCTACTTCACTGAAATAATGTAGCCAACTCACTAAACAAATAAGCAATCAATAACAAACTGAAGCCTGGGAATGGATGGGATCAATATCCAGAGGTGCTACAATATATTAACTGAAATATCTCATTGAAAAATAAAATTTTAAATGTCTGCAAAGAAACAGAAAGTTGTCCCATAAACAGGGAAAGAAAAGCAGGCAATAGTAACGTCCTGTAAGAGAGCCAAGATAGCAGATTTGACTGAGACTTCAAGAAAACCAATATCAACATATTTAAAGAACTAAAGAATACCATGCTAATCAAAGAGACTATCAATAAAATTTTTTTAAATAATAAAAATTATAAAATTAAAAGTATAATAACAGAAGAGGAAAATGTACATGAAAATAGATTGATAAAGATTATGTAATCCAAAGAACATTAAAAGAAAGGAATGGATAGCAATGAAGAGAACCTTAGATAAATGTGAAGCATCGTTAAGCACACCAATGTATGCATCATGGAATATCAAAAGAAAAGAAAAGAGAAAAAAGAAAAATATTTCAAAAATTAATGGCCAAAACCTTTTCAAATTTGATAAAAAATATTAATGTACACATTCAAAAATCTTCTAATTTGATGAAAAATATTAATATACGTGTTCAAAAATTTAAACATACTTTATGTAACGTAAAAGCAAAGAGATCCACACAGAGAAACATCATAGAAGATATTTTCAAAGCCAATGTCAAAGCCAAAATTTTAAAATATATCATCATGTATAAGGGGACTTTGATAAAATTAAAACTTGGCTTTCCATAAGAAGATATTTATAGCTATATCTATCTGTCTATGTATGTATATATGTATGTATGTATCTGTCTATCTATCTATCTATCTATCTATCTATCTATCTATCTATCTACCTACCTACCTACCTATCATTAAGCTGCTCTTGTGTTTCTATAAAGAAATGCCTAAAACTGAAACTGGGTAGTTTATAAAGAAAAGTTGATTAAATGGAATTGACTATGGTTCTGCAGGCTGTACAAGAAACATGGCACTGGCATGTGCACAGCTTCTGGGGAGGCCTCAGGGAGCTTTTTCTCCCGGTGGAATGTGAAGTGGGAACAGACACATTACGTGGCAAGAGCTGGAGTAAGAAAGAGAGAGGGAGAGGGTGCCACACATCTTAAAACTGCCAGATCTCACCAGAAATCATTCACTATAATGAGGGCAGCATCAAGGGAATGGTGATAAACCATTCATGAGAAATCTGCCCCAATGATCTAATTATGTCTCACTAGGCCCCACCTTTAAAATCTCCAACATTGGGAATTATATTTCACCATGTGATTTGTATATAATATTATATATACAAACACATATTTGTGTATATATAACATATATTATGTATAAATATATAATATAAAATATACATTATAGAATGTATATATAAAATAATGCATTGAAATGTCATATTCAAAGTGCCGGCTGGGTGAGGTAAATTACAGGCTCATGCCTGTAATCCCAGCACTTTGGGAGGCTGAGGCAGGCGGATCACGAGGTCAGGAGATTGATACCATCTGGCTAACACGTTGAAACCCCGTCTTTACTAAAAATACAAAAAATTAGCCGGGCGAGGTAGCGGGCGCCTGTAGTCCCAGCTACTCTGGAGACTGAGGCAGGAGAATGGCGTGAACCCGGGAGGCGGAGCTTGCAGTGAGCCGAGATCACGCCCACTGCACTCCAGCCTGAGCGACAGAGCAAGACTCCGTCTCAAAAAAAAAAAAAAAAGAAAGAAAGAAAGAAAAAAAAAGTGCTGAAAAGAAAAAAATGTCGTCAAAGAATCACATCCATCACAACTGTCTTTCAAAAATGATGATAAAATAAAGACATTAGCAAATTGAAATTGCAGGGAAGTTCAAAGATTACTTCTGAAGTTCCCAAATTGAGTCTGCTGAAGTAAATTAACAATAGCCGGATTAATAGGAAAAAGAGGTATACAAATTTATAAATCTGCAAGTGCACAGGAGTCATACAAAATATTAAACTCAATGAAGGTCCAGATGGTTAATATTTAAATATCTTCTTCATAGGTGAGAGGGAAGTGAGGGATGCAGACAACATTATACAAATAGTAAATAATTCTTAGGGGAGATGAATGTTCTGGAGGAACAGATAATAGCCTGGGACAAAGTACTTGATGGATCTGAGGGATAGAGCCACAAGTAATGGGGAGGTGAGTCGTGGAACTGTACTGCAAACAAAGATTGTGTTATTATGCAAGTAAAGTATGTCATGTAATAGCCATCAGAAGAATACATGAGAAGTCTGTTCAGGCATACGTGATGATGACTTTTAGCTGCTTCTTCAGTGATAAACCTTCCCTGGTTAACGAGGTTTCAGAAAGAAGACTGAAGGCAAGGAAATTATGTTTCTTTTGGAAAAAAACTCCTCTCTGTCAGATAAGGTGACTTCAGAGAGAGAGCCCTTCTCTAAGTTTGGTGGGGGGAGCAGTGAGGAACAATACGGGCAAAGGTCAGAGAGACCCTGACTCTGAATAAACGTCTAAGGCTTTCCAATTATCTTTAATGCACAGCGCTTAGCCTACCAAAGCACTTTACTTTGTGTATTTTCTGAGTCTCAACAAAAACAATACAAAACAGACACATACATACACACACACACAGAGAAGGAAAGAGAGAATTTGTTGCTAGCAGACTCACTTCAAAAGAATAGCTAGAGGAAGTTATTCAGGTTAAAGGAAGTGATCCAAGTAAGTTATTTGAATTTTTATAGAGAAATGAACACCAGTAAAGATAATTATAAAAGAAAGCATAAATGCCTATTTCTTCTCCTTTCTTCTCTTAGTTAATATAAAGAGCAATAGTATAAAACATGTTTGAAATTATGCTGTTAGAACTATAACACATAGGGGTGAAATGTAGTTGACAATAACAGCACAAATGACGTAGGTAGGAATGTCAGAGGCGTTTGAACCGGAGCAACTCCATCTTGAATAGGGGCTGGGTAAAATGAGGGTCAGACCTACTGGGCAGCGTTCCCAGCGGGTTAAGGCATTCTAAGTTACAGGATGAGACAGGATGTCGGCACAAGATGCAGGTCATAAAGACCTTGCTGAAAAAACGGGTTGCAGTAAAGAAGCCAGCCAAAACCCACCGAAACCAAGGTGGAGACAAGTGTGACCTCTGGTTGTCCTCACTGCTACACCACGACAGTTTACAAATGCCATGGCTATGTCAGGAAGTTACCCTATGTGGTCTAAAAAGGGGAGGCATGAATAATCCGCCCTTTGTTTCGCATATAAGCAAGAAATAGCCGCAAAAATGGGCAACCAGCAGCCCTGGGAACTGCTCTGTCTATGGAGTAGCTATTCTTTTATTCCTCTACTTTGGTACTGGGAACTGCTCTGTCTATGGAGTAGCTATTCTTTTATTCCTCTACTTTGGTAATAAACTTGCTTTCACTTTACTCTATGGACTTGCGCTGAATTCTTTCTTGTGCAAGATCCAAGAACCCTCTCTTGGGGTTTGGATTGGGGCCCCTTTCTGGTAGCAGGAGTAAAGCAGCATTGGACTGAGAAAATGATGCCAGATAGTAACTCAAATCCACAGGAACAAATGAAGACAATCAGATGGTAAATAATAAGTTTAATATAGTAAATTCTATAAATATTGCTTTGGTCTTAATGTATTCCCCAAGGTTCATTTTGAAACTTAATCTCCAATGCAATAGTATTAATAGGTAGAACCTTCAGGGGGTCATCGCATTATGAGGGCTACTCCCTAATGAATGGAAGCAAGGCCTTTACAAAAAAATTTCCAGACTGTTTGGTCCTTTTTGCTCTTCTTCCTCCTGCCATGTGAGGACATAGCATTTTCTCTGTCTAGAAGACAGAGAAACAAGGTGCCATGACAGAAAAAGAGAGAGCCAGCTCTTACCTGACACTGAATCTACTGCCTTTGCCTTGATTTTGGACATCCCACCCTTCAGAACTGTGAGAAATAAAGTCTCTTATTTATAAATTACCCAATTTCAGTTATTTTATTATAGCAGCACAGACTAAGACAGAAACATAGCAGCTGCTTTTGTTTTGTCAGTTTCTTTAAAAGATGTAAAATTATCTGAAGTATATTATAATGTAGTGCTATCTGCAATTTATATTCAGGTCATATGTGAAATAATAATAGCACCAAAGGGGGAAAGAGAGCTATACAGGAGTAACATTTATATACCTTACTAGAATCAATTTACTATAAATCTGAAATGGATTATAAGTTAAGATGTATATGGTGAGCCTTAGAGTAACCATTAAGAAATTAACTAAACACAAGTCTAAAAACAATTAAAGAAATTAAAATGATACCCTAGAAATTACTGTTAAATGAAGCGGTAAGGATGAATAAAAGAGCAGAAAAGACATGAAATACATAGAAAACAGAAAGTAAAATGGCAGATACAAGTGCAACCATATCAATAATATTGTGAATGGATTAAATAATCTAATCCAAAGAGTGGATAAAATAAAAAGCTCTGACTATATACTATGTACAGGAAACTCACTTTGGATTCAAAAACACAAATAGGTCAAAAGTAAAAATGACGGGGAAAAAAAAACATGTCACGTTGTACCAGTGCCAATCTTCAGGCACCAACTGCAATTCAATCCGATTTGGACACTACCCAAAGTTAGCACATGAGGACTAAGCTCTGATTTTCTGTCTTGCCTAAATTCCTACCTAAGGGGTCTAGGGAGTCCTGCCCTACAAACCATAAATTCTCATCGATGGGTTTCATTTGACCCTGTATATTGTGACTCACTTTTCAATCTGAACCTGACATAACATGAGACAAGGAATGTATATTTAACACCAAAATATATTTCCTTGCCATACCTTGAAATTGCCCTGCAAAGTCTTTTGTGGGAAAAATCCACATTCTGTAGAGAATCCCCTTCCCCCTTCATTTTCTTTCTTTTCTTTCCAGATCCAGGAGATAATCAACTAATAGCCAGGAACCCTTTTAAGTCCCATAAGAAATGATTTATAACCTACTCTCTCTGAAGTCTGCTATCTGAGAGCTTCCTCTGAGCAACAAAACTTGGTCTCCACAATCCTTTGTCTTTAATCTGAGCATCCCTTTCTATCAATCCTGGGTCTTTAGACAAACTCAACCAATTGTAAACCAGAAAATGTTTAAATGTACCTATAGCTTGGAAGCCCCCACTTTGATTTGTCCCGCCTTTCTGAACCAAACCTATGTATTTCTTAAATGTATTTAATTGATGTCTCATGCCTTCCCAAAATATATAAAACCAAGCTATACCCCAACCACCTTGGGCACATGTTCTCAGGACCTCCTGAGGGCTGTGTCACGGGCCATGGTCACTTATATTTGGTTAAGAATAAATCTCTTAAAACATTTTTTTTTTTTTTTTGAGACAGAGTCTTGCTCTGTCGCCCAGGCTGGGGTGCAGTGGCCGGATCTCAGCTCACTGCAAGCTCCGCCTCCCGGGTTTAGACCATTCTCCTGCCTCAGCCTCCCGAGTAGCTGGGACTACAGGCGCCCGCCACCTCGCCCGGCTAGTTTTTTGTATTTTTTTAGTAGAGACGGGGTTTCACCGTGTTAGCCAGGATGGTCTCGATCTCCTGACCTCGTGATCCGCCCGTCTCGGCCTCCCAAAGTGCTGGGATTACAGGCTTGAGCCACCGCGCCCGGCCAAAATATTTTACAGAGTTTGACTCTTTTCAACTACACACAGATTCCACAAGTACAGGGTAAAGTTCTTCCCAAGACTGCCTCCCATTCTGACGCCAACTGAATATTTCAGGTGTCCACAAGCTACCCATACTTTTGTCCAGCTGGCTGTAAACTTGGGGGTTCACACAACCTCCTCAGATTTGATAATTCATTACGAAAACTCACTCAGGAAGCATTATATTTACAATTACCACTTTATTATGAATTATTTAAATAAAGATCCAGATGAAGAGATACATAGGGAAAGGTCTAGGAGAGTTCAGAGCACACGAGTTTCTGTGCCTGCGGAGTCAGGATGTGCCATGCTCCTGGCACATTAATATGTTCACCAATCAGCAAGCTCTCTTGACCTTCAGTGCCCAATGTTTTTATCTGGAGTTCTGTTACATGGGCATGATTGGCCAAATCATTGGCCAGATGACTGAACTCAATTTTTAGTCCCTCTTTCTTCTCTGGAGGTTGGAAGTGAGCCAAACATTTTTAACACTCAATTTGCGTGCTTAGTTTTTGGACATGGCCAGCCCTTTACTTGAAACTCTCTAAAGGTCCATTATAAGTCACTTCATTAGCATAAACTTAGGTATGATAGAAAGGAGCTCAATATAAATAACAAAGACACTACTATCATTCAGGTGAATCCAAGAGTTTCTAAAACTTTGTGCCAAAAACCAAAGTTCAGATATATTCCTCACTACATCACAGGCTATCCCCTGGTCACTCACAGATCTCTTATAGCAAAGGATTCTATCTACCTGAACACAACAGATATGGCAGTATATGGAGGAGATGGCATAGGATAGGGGTAGGAGGCTTTTAACCTAATTTTCAAATACATTTGACTATCAATATCCATATTATAATTTTACTAATAATGTCAGAATTAGACCGTATTGCACTATGGTAGATTTAACATCAAACAAACAATTGAAAGATACTGGCACATCACTGTAGTTCCATACAGTCCTTAATAACTAGCCTAGTCCCTTATCATAATGTGATTAAAATACCTCCCAGAGAGGGGCCACTCAATTTTACAGGCTTCAATTTGAACTTGTCAGTTTCTAAAAGCAGGTGTGATCTCAGCAACACATGGCTTTACTCTTTCGGGTATCAAAATCGTCTTTGCAAAATTATAACTGAGGAAATCATGGCAGTGAAAGAGATCAGACCTAACTAACCCATCTTGCTTCTAACCTCTAAACTGTCTTTGTTCATTCCTGGATGTAGGCCAAACTAGCCATGGGAAGGAATTGTTTATAGTTTAAACTCTGAAGCAAAATGGATAATACCCCTTTCCCGAAAAACCCTTTCTTGCCTTGGGACCAGTCTGCCATGGTAGGTAGGACCAACAAGATAGCTACAAGATTGGATATCATGGTTTGGGAGCCATGCAGCCTCTGACTGCAAGTGTCTGGACCTCCCCAAATTTCTGAGAGTCACATCATTATTGTAAAACTTAAGATTAGTGCTTGAGATATTTTTCAGATCCTGCATTCCGATGCAGCAGATGACACCACCCAGACTGATAATCTGACTCAACCAGTTCTGGGATCTCACCGAGGAACAGAAATCAGCAAGAAGAACTCACTTGGACCCCCTATGATTTCATCTTCAACCCAACCAATCAGCACTCCCTACTTTCAGAGCCCATACCTGTCAAACTACCCTTAAAAACTCTGATACCCGAATGCTCCGGGAGACTGATTTCAGTAACAATAAAACTCCGGTCTCCTGCACAGCTGGCTATGTGTAAATTAATGTTTCTCCATTGCCATTCCCCTGTCTTGATAAATTGGCTCTGTCTAGGCAGCAGGCAAGGTGAACTCATTGGGCATTTACAGTATCTGATATAAGCGAGCAAAGAAACAATATTATCTCCTTTTGGAACAGTTTTTGAAATGTTGGGTTTCTTTCATTACATAACCTATGTAGTCATTTCTTTACCCTCAGCTATTCCTATTTCTCTCCATTTACACCCAAACTTCTTCACCTTTGGATGGATTTGGCCACTGTGATGGTCTAGATTTCAGGCAGCCATACTAGTCTAGCAAGTACAATCCACTACCATTCATGCAGGATAAGGTTACCCAGCTACATAATTAGTGGGCTATTTCTACCACTAGGCAATATAGCTGCATTCACAGTTAACCTTAATTTTGTCAGATGATGTGAAGGCACAGCCTGCCCCATCAAGTCCTTAGAAATTCTGACATAAAAGTTTAAAAACATAGTTACAGTTTATTTCTTAGGAATCATCTCTGCTCCTAAAACTTGTAGTTGCAGTTCTGGACCTGGGACCATTTAATTGCATGGGAAGAAGAAAGTTGAGGTGATGTGTGGAAGAGAGAATAAAAACACAGTCATTATACTAGCATTCCCTCCCCATGGGGAAAAAAAATGCATAGTCATATCAGCATCATCTCCTACACCATCTTTCCTAGATTCACCAGAAAAAGCAGAGGCATCTGCCTAATGGATACATACACTTGCCTCCACTTATGTTAACTTTGAGCACACACTCATGAAGTGTGTGAAAACCAGACCTGTGCACCTATATCTATATCTGTTTATCTCTGTTTTGGAAAACCAATATCTTAATTCCCCATTTCAATTGTCTATCAGACTATTACTCTGAGGAGAATATCACTCTGCCCATTGTCAGTCATTATGGGCTAAAAAGAGTGTTCTTTGGTACGAAGAAATGGAACTTGGAAGTTCAAATTGGTGCAGTGTATGTGTTCCCATTTTTTTTATAGTACTACTCGGAACATTTTAATCTACCATGCATAAGCAAAACCCAGTTCAGTTGAGCATATGTTCCTTTCAGGATCCATTGTAGCCAGCCTCTTGAGGCTAACAGCATCAGTTTAATTTGATAGCTATATGAAGGCCTACCCACTGGGAATCAATCTTTCTTACTGGTATACAGAACAATTATTACTGTCATTCTTCATCTTCAAGAGTACAAGAGGAATATGTCTAGATTCAGCTCATGTCTGCATTGCCCACACTGCCCACTCATTTTGTGGATTCAGGTGGCCACCTCAAGCAAGCACACTAGGATGCCTGCCCAACTAAATTCTAATGCTTATAAAGGGTTCTTCTGATAAATATCAACGTGTCTTACTTTAATGCATCCCTCAATTCACATGGTGATTTTCATAGGCTCTGTCACATAAGGGAATCCCTTTAATATGCCAGTTTTCCAGTGTTTTTTGGCTTCACCTTGTGCCAGGCCATTGCCCACCACCTATGTGTTAGTGAAAACACAAAGTGACAAACAGCATGCTATTTGGCCAAAAAGCTGATTTTTTTTTTTTTCTCCTCTTACATCAGAATGGTGGTCTTCCTAATAAGATACTGTCCATTCATCTTTGAACTGCCGTCCATAAACCAAGCAGCTTTTTCTTGGTCAGTTGAGAGCTATTTATAGGGTACTAAGTGGCAATGGAATCCTTAGATTGTTTTAAGGTCAGTCCTAGAGGAAAAGAGTCTGCCTGGTTGTGAATATTCTGAGTATGTCTTTGAACTCCCCCTGTAACATGTAACATGTTTCTACATAAACCGTTTCCATTTTATTATGGAATTATTTGGGCTTTTGCCCTCTTCTCATTAGAAAAGGATCTGCTATCACCTAAGACATCATGGGTATTTCAGGTATCAATGTTATTCTATGTTTTGCAATCTATGGGACAGTTTCAATTAATGCCCCATTGCTAGCTAGTAATTCCCCCCCTACCCACCCACCAAATGGAGATTCTCTAGAGCAAAGTCCAAGAAGTTGCCCCTGGGAAGCACATACAAGAATTTGTCATAAGCTCCACTCTACATTTCCAAAAGGAATTGTACAGAGAATTTGTACATTCAAGCACTCCAGCTTCTGTTTTATATTGTTTAATATTACCAACCTATGTGTGCTTAGAATCTTATAGGTCCCTATTTAGCATGTCCAAATTAACATTGCCTCAAGGGTAGATTTACATGTCTTCTCTTTTATAATACTAGGGAAGGAAAACAGTTTTCAATCAGATAGAATATCTATCCCTAGAGAATGTGTTCTCCAGTAAGGCATAATATCAATTACATTCAACATTCAGGTAAAGGAGTCACACCACTTGACATAAAGTCTGTTTAAATATTCCAATTTTCATGCAAACTTTTACCTCAATTCTATAAATCTGTGCATTCCCATATTATCTGAATGTAATTGCAGAACCTGCTGGAACCTTACCAATGGACTTTGTTACTGAAGTCCATAGAGCTTCCATATCAGGTCCCAGAATTTTTTGTTCAGGTGATTCCAGATCAGGTTTCTCCTTGTAATCTTTGCTTCTGGTCTAGTAAATTCATCCAAACTTGGATAAATAGGGAAGCCTTCCAAACTAAATCCAGCAACATATAAAAAATAATTATTCATTATGACAGAGTAGTATTTATCTCAAGACTAAAAGCTTGGTTTAACATCTAAAAATCAATTAATGTAATATATCATATCAAGGGAAATTTTTAATATCACATGATATATGTGTATTTCTTTATGTATGTGTGTATATATGTTTTCATATATATATACACACACACATACACACACACACACACACACACACACACACATATATATATATATAAAATCATGCAAGAAACATGCAAGAAAATAAGGGAAAAATCTTTGAGAACTAAGAACAGAAATCAACAAGAGCTTGAATCCAACAAGTTAGAAGAACACCAAAGTTTTCTGCCATCTCTAGGCATCAACTGGTTTCAATTTGTCTAGTAATTGTTTTACCTGCTCTGTGAGTAGCATCAAAGACAAAGCATCGGGTCCACATACAGCAAAGAAGAAGATAAGAGACTGCTGAGCAATGACCTACACAGAGTCTCTCTCTCTCAGGGAAATAGAGAATCAAAAAGATTGGCCTCTCAGATGCACATAAAAGGGACCTTGGCCGGGTGTGGTGGCTCACACCTGTAATCCTAGCACTTTGGGAGGCTGAGGTGAGAGGATCACTTGAACCCAGGAGTATGAGACCAGCTTGGGCACCATGGGAAAATCCCATCTCTACAAAAATTATAAAAATTAGCTGGGTATGGAGGCACGCACCTGTAATGCCAGCTACTACGGAAGCTGAGGTGGGAGGATCACTTGGGCCCCATGAGGCTGAGGCTGCAGTGAGCCATGATTGTGCCACTGCACTCCAGCTGGGTTGACAGAGTGAAACCCTGTCTCAAAAACATAAAAAAGGGACTTTACTTATCTCAGCTATGAACTGCTTTGGATGAAGTTTGGAATAATCTCTTCTGACAATCCATGGCCATAAATCAAGCCTCAATTGAGTTGGGGGCCTAAATTAATATGATCTTTCATGTCTAAAGCCATGCAATATGAGGGTTTTTATTTAAATTGGAGTCAGATCTGCATCTCCCTGTCATCTGGAAAAAAAAAATCATAGAAGAAAGCATATTTTTTAAAGGTTTTAAAGTACGTTCATCTATAAAATTGTACCCATTGAGTTCATAATCCGTAATCACTATACAAGAAAAAAAATATTTGAGTGAGATTTCTGATTATTCTCATTGTATTTCTGTAATACTCATCATTCTGATTGTGTTGGAAATAATATTATTCTAAAAACCCTTGCTTCACAGTGAGGTCACTAAAGATTGCTAAGGAATAGTCTAAATTCATTTCCATTAACACTTTTCTTATCCAGGTTATTTTCATGTCAAAATTTGCTTGGAGGCTACAAAATATGGGCTCTTTAGGTTTACTCATATATCTGTTACCGCAGGAGATAAACTTGCTTCTTGGAGGGAAAGTTTCAGTGCTTATGATATTAATTTGTAATTACTTTTTCTCATTATGACTCAGTTTGAAATAGGTTCTACCCAACTGTGTAGCCATTTCTGCTCTTTGAGACATTTGTTTCAGGAATCCCCTGCTATTTTCTACTACTAGAACTTATTCCCATAGCCCACGCTTGTTAACAAGGACAGGAGCCAGTAATTTATGAGAGTTTTTCAGTATATCGGAAGAAATTTCTTTTATCCTACAAAGTTTTCAGTCTTAGGGCAGAAGTTAATTTTTCTTTCCTAGAAGCCATCAAGCTCAAAATATCAAAGATATTTGCTGGTACATCTGCTGATAATATAAATTGATAAAGCCAGAAAAGCAATTTGAGAAACATATTAATAATCTTTGAACCAGTTATTCTTTTGGAAATATTTAATTGGGAATATTTGAAATATTCTAATGATATCTAATAATATTTGAAGGAGTTACTCTTTTGGAAATATTTAATTGGGAATATTCGAAAGGTGGGCAAGTATTTTTAATTGTAACCTTTTTTTCTGTTTGTTTGATTGTGCGTTTTAAGATAGGTTTTGCTATGTTGCCCAGGATGGTCCAAAACCACTGGTGTAAGAGATCCTCCACCCTCAGCCTCCTCAGTAGCTGAAATTACAGGAACATTTCACCAACCTCTAATTGTAGCATTTTACAATAATATTTACAACAGAAAAATTAAAAAAATTATGCTACATTAATACTTTATAATATAATGTAGCTTCTAAAAAACGTTTTTTAAATAATAGTCAATAACATGACAGAATTCAGACTAAAATATTTACTACGCCAAAAAACAGGATACAAATCTACTTTCAAAAATATAATCCCATTATTTTCAAGATGGTAGATAAGAGGCGTTGCTAGCATACCTCTCCCACTTGCGAGGACAAAATAATTTGCAGAAATTCACGGTGTAAATTTTTCTACAAGAAGCAATGTAGGAACTGAACAGGAAAACGGCAGAAATTTATGGACACTTTGAAGCAAGCAGGAGGCCGCAGTCCACAATGTGAGTCAGATGAAGGGCTGTCAGTCCCCAGAGTGTGAGACGGGGAGAGTTTACCTCCAGGATACACACTCCCACCAGGGTCCCTGAAAGTCCAGGCCACTGGGGAAGGCCCTAGTTCCACCCAGTGCAGGAACTGACTTGGGGAAGGTTGTGGAATATAAAATTAGGAGCAGTTACGGGAAGACCCGTGCATGCACTCCCAGATTCCATTGTGGGCTGAGGGCAGTCATTCCTTACTGTTTCTCAGAGAGGACCCTGCGGAGAACAGCAAAAAATTTCAGGTAGTTGTCACAGGTTGAAAGAAACTCCCAGGAGTGTTTCTTGATATAACCTTGGGTGGGGATAAATTCCCTTGGCCAGGGCCAAGGTGACAGAGAGAGTAAAGCAGACTGTGAGTGCGGGAGCACCGAGTGCAGGAGGCAGGAGCTCAGCTTTTCAGCTGACAGCCTGGCCTGAAAGCTGTGGTTTCTATCTCCCCACGGAAAACTTAGGACTACTAGCAGTGGTGAGGTCTGATTAAAGGCTGACTGGAACTCAGCTCACTGCTGCCGGTGGAACACTGCAAGCGTGGATCTGCCTCACCAGGTGTGTGGCAACTGTGTGGGGCTTACTGCAGCCTGCTACTCCCCACTCCCCGCACAGAAACTTCTGTGCAGTAGAGGCATCGATATTCCTCTCTGAAACATCAACCCACTGGCCTGAGACCCGCTCCTGTTAACCGTGGAGGATGTTCAGGTTCTTGGCGTCTTGAACAAGAAATTGGACAAAATGCACAAGCAAAGAAAGGAAGGAATGAAGGGTTTTATTGAAAACGAAGGTACAGTCCACAGTGTGGGAGCGGGCCTGAGCAGAGGGGCTCAAAGGTCCTGTTACAGAATTTTGCGGAGTTTAAATACCCGCTAGAGGATTCCATTGATTACTTTGGGCTCCCCCTATGTAAATGGAGAGGATAAAATAAAGTTACAAAGTAATTTAAGGCATACGCCCTATGTAGAGAGTATTTCCTATTGTAGCTGAAGTGTGAGTTAGCCTATGTTTCCTGCCTCCAGACCCTATTTTCCTGCTTCACTCTCATCCCCCAAAACCCACAAGTGTTGCTGCTTGCCCTGCACATGAGGATCCAAAGTGCAAATGGTGTTGAACCAACCTCCACCGAGCTTTGCCCCACCACCCGCCCTAGTAGGTTAACACAAAATACAGAATATTTTGAGAGCTTCATGGCCGTGCCAATTGCCTGAGAAACCAGTATACCCCCTTGGGCAATTAAGGAAGCAAAAATCCAAGTATTATTACGGTAGCTAATGCTCTTTTCTAGGCACCACCTCCTGGCTGGAGGCCAATGAACACAGTCCATTACAGTTTCTCCTGGCATAATAACACTGTGCCCAGGAAAAACAAAATGCCTATGTGATCTCAGCCATCACCACTGTCTGCGCCACTTTGGCCAACCAGGAGGCCCTGAGTCTGTCCATGTGACCAGTTCATTATACTATAACTGAAGTTCAAGAAAGTCAAAACGCTAAGGCTATCAATAACCAAGGAATTTCACGGTCTACATCACTCCCCCGTCAGCCCCATTAGAGCTTGTGATGCTATCCACTGTTGGGAAACTTGAGGACAGGTCACATCACTGGATCCTTGCAGACATTCCCCAGTACCAGCCTGAAGTGCTGCAACTTCACTGGGCAGCTAGACCAGAGGAGCAATAACACTCACAGTAGTCTGACTCCTAAGGACTCCTGCTCCTAGGTGAAGGGGGGAGTGTATCTTAAGGGAAAACCCTGTGGGACAAAAGAATCTGGATGGCAGGCCTTGAGAAACAGATCTATCTCCTGGTAGAAAGCTTCTTTTAGCTGAGGCACAGTTGCAGTGTTTAACTCAGAAGGGAAAGTCTTCAGCTCTATCCCAATACAGACAGCCCTGGGGTGCATGAAGGGTCTTGAGGAAAAGGAAGTTTTTCTTCTTTTGCTCACCACTGTAGTCACAGTTGGAGCTTCCCCCAGGTGTGTTCTGTGTTGGTGCGACTACAGACCACCTTTCTGGAACACGTAAGGGGTGACTGCATCCCCACAGGAAGAGGGCCCTCCAGATTCAGCCTTGCATGAGAGAGAATCACAATTTCACTCTACTTGGAACATGAACATTCCTACAGATAAAAAGAGGTGCCTGTCTGATCTGAATAGTCATAGCACTGGAACAAGAGTGTGTCTGAGAGGCGGACCTTCTTGCTGACCTGGCAGGGGAGCTAAGGTGGCTCCAACCCTTCCTGCTGATAAGACCTCAGTGCAATTCATTGAAAGCTCTTCCAGCCACCTCTGTCAAGGCTGGTATTTCACTTAGCCACATGCTTTAGCTACAACCAATTTCTACTCAGGGATATGTCCCCTACTGGCCTGAAGTCTGAACCATCAAAAAAGTACATAAAATATTGAGGTAAAATAAATAAATAAAAAGTGCATGCCATGGGGTAATGAGATAAGTTTTAAAGGAACTTTATCCTTCCAGCCCCATAGGAGATAGTAAACTTGCTCATATACCAAGCACATTGCTACTACAACCAGAATATGAGAAAGCCATCAAATAAAGACTCTCTATAACCAAAGAACTTTTACAGAGTCTTCACCCCTGAAAGCACCAAGAACTGAATTAGGCTATCATTTACCATAAGCATTAAAGTATCATCATTAAGAAGAAAAAAAGATTTAAAAATAAAACGAAACAAAAATCCACAGTAAAATCAAACATAAGTTCAAGAATAATTAGAAGGAAATAGTCTACCCGAATGAGAAGGAAAAAGAAAAATAATTCTGGTAATATGACAAAATAAGATGCTATAACACCCCTAAAAGATCACACTAGCTCTCCAGGAATGGACTCAAACCAAGATGAAATCTTTGAAATACCACATAATGAATTCAGAAGGTCAATTATTAAGCTACTCAAGAAGATATCAGAGAAAGGTAAAAACCACCATAAAGATATTTAAAAAGCAGTTTGGCATATGAATGAAAAAACTTGTAGAGAGAGTAATATCATAATCTCGAAAAAAAATCAGAACTTCTGAAAATGAAAGACACACTGAGGGAATTACAAATGCAGTAGAAAGTTTTTTAAATGGAGTAGGACAAATAGAAGAAAGAATGTAAGCGCTCAAAGAAAAGCCTTTTGAATTAACCCAATCAGACAAAAATTAAAGAAAAAAGAATCAGAAGAAATTCACAAGGTCTTCAAGAAATATAGAATTATGTAAAATGGCCAGATCTAAGAACAATTACTGTTCCTGAAGCAAAAGAGAAAATAACAAATCTGAAAAAACTTATTTGGGGGAATAATTGAGAAAAACTTTCTTGTTCTGGTTAGAGATCCAGATATCCAAATCCAAGTAGCTCAAAGAACTCCTGAGAAGTTCACTGCAAAAAGATCTTCACCAACGCACATAGGTGTCATGCTATGTAAAGCGAACATGAAAGAAAGACTTCTAAGATCAGCAAAACAAAAGCTTCTGATAACCTACAAAGGAATGCTTATCAGACTAACAGCAGACTTCTCAGCAGAAACCTTACAAACCAGAAGGGATTGGGGTTCTGTCTTCCACCTCCCTAAACAGAACAACTGTCAGTCAATAATTTTGTATACCACAAAACAAAGTTTTATAAATGAAGGAGAAGTAAATTCGTTTTCAGACAAATGAATGCTGAGTGAATTTGTTGTTACCAAATCAACACCAAAAGAAATGCTAAAAGCAGTTTTAAACTTTGAAACAAAAGCCCAATATGCACCAAAATAGAATCTCTTGAAATCTTAAAATTCACAGGGCCTATAAAACAAGAACACAATAAAAAACTATTTAGGTAACAACATGATGAAGATAACAGTACCTCACACACATCTCAATATTAACATTGAATGTAAATGTCTTAAAAGTTCCACTTAAAAGATATAGAATGGCAGACTGGACAAAAAAAATTACAATCTTAATACCTTCTGTCTTCAAGAGACTCATCTAACACAAAAAGATTCATATAGACTCAAGGTGGAAGGGTGGAAAAGGTATTTCATGCAAATAGAAACCAAAAGCAAACAATGCTACCTATTCTTATATCAGACAAAACAAACTTCAAAACAATGACAGTAAAAACAGACAAATACTATGTAATGATGAAAGGATCAATACAACAGGAAGATATTATAAACCTAAATTTATACGCACCAAATACTAGAGGTCCTAGATTCATAAAACAATTACTACTAGACCTAAGAAATAGAATAGACAGCAACATAATAATAAATGGAGACTTTAATATACCACTAGAGAGATCTTTGAAACAGAAAGTCAATAGAGAAACAATGGACTTCTTCAATGACACACCAGAACAAATGCACTTAACAGATATTTACAGAATATTCTACCCAAATCTGCAGAATACACATTCTTCTCACCAGCACATAGAATCTTCTCCAAAATAGACCATATTACAGTGACAAAACAAGTCTCAATAAATTTTTAAAAATCTAAATCCTATCGAGTATATTCTCAGACCACAGATCACAGTGGAATAAAACAAGACAACAACTCTTAAAAAAACCTTCAAAAGTATACAAGCACATGACAATTAAATAATCTGCTCCTGAATGACATCTGAGTTAATAATGAAATCAAGATGGAAATTTTTATTTTAATTGAAGGATAATAATGCCACAAGTTATCAAAACCTCTGTGATACAGCAAAAGCAGTGCTAAGAGGAAAGTTTATAGTACTAAATGCCTACAGCAAAAAGTCTGAGAGAGCAAAAATTAACAACCTAATGTCACACCTCGAGGAACTGGAGAAACAAGAACAAACTAAACCTAAAGCTAGGAAAAAAATAACAAAGATTGCAGCAGAACTAAATGAAATGCAAACAAAATAAATACAAAAGATCAATGAAAATAAAGGCTGTTTTTTTTAAAAAAAATAAACAAAATCAATAGATCATTAGTAAGATTAACCAAGAAAAGAAGAGAGAAGATGCAAATAAGCTCATTTAGAAATGAAACTGGAGACATTACAATTAACAACACAGAAATACAAAAGATCACTTGACAATACTATGAACACCTCTATGCATATATACTAGAAAACCTAAAGGAAATGGACAAATTATTGGAAACATACAAGCCTCCTAGATCAAATCTGAAAGAAATAGAAACCTTGAGCAGACAAATAACAAGCAACAAGATAGAATAAGTAATTTAAAAAATAGTCATTTTAAAAAAAAAAACAACCAGGATAAGATAGATTTGAAGCTGAAGTCTACCAGAAATTCAAAGAAAAATTAGTATCAATCCTTCTGAAATATTCCAAAATGTTGAGAAAGGAGGAATACTTCCTAAATCACTATATGAAGCCGATATCACCCTGATACCAAAACCAGGAAAGGACACAACAAAAAATGAAAACTACAAAAAAATTCCCTGATGAACATAGATGCAGAAATCCTCAACAAAATATTAGTTAACCAAATCCAACAGCACATTAAAAAATCATTCTTTGTGATCAAGTGGGTTTTATCCCATGGATGTAATAGTTGAACATAGACAAGCTAATAAATGTGATATATCACCGAAACATAATTAAAAACAAAAATCACATGATAATCTCAATAGATGCAGAAAAATCTTTTGACAATATCCAGCATCACTTTATGATAAAAACTCTCAACAAACTAGGAATAGAAGAGATTTACCCCAAAATAATAAAAGTCATGTGTGATAAACTCATAACCAACATTATACTGAATAGGGAAAAGTAGAAAGCATTCCCTCTGAGAACAGAAACAAGAAAAGGATGCCTCCTTTTAACACTCCTATTCAACATGTTTTTGGAAGTCCTAGCCAAAGCACCTAGAAAAGAGAAAGAAATAAAGGGTATCCAAATTGGAAAAGAGGAAAACAAACTATCCTTGTTTGCAGATGATATTTCTGTATACCTGGAAAATACTAAAGACACCTTCCAATTATGGATTTGATAACCAAATTTAGTAAACTCTTAGGTTACAAAAATCAATGTACCCAAATCAATAGACTTCTATACACCAACAATGACCAAGCTGAGAATGAAATCAAGAACTCAATCCTTTTTACAACAACTGGAAAAAATAAAATAAATAAAATAAAATAAACCACCTAAGAATACACTTAACCAAGTAGGTGAAAGATCTCTAGAAGGAGAATTATAAAACACTACTGAAAGAAATCACAGATGACACAAGCAAATGGAAACAAAACCCATGATCATGGAGAGGAAGAATCAATATTGTGAAAATGACCATACTGCCCAAAGCAATCCATAACTTCAATGCAATTCCCATCAGAAAACAAACATCATTTTTCACAGAATTAGGAAAAACAATAGCTAAAATTCCAAGAAAAAGCCTGAATAGCCAAAGCGAGCCTATGTAAAAAGAATAAATAAATCTGGAGGCATCACATTGCCGAATTGCAAGTTATACTACAAACCTCTAGTTACCAAAGTGGCATGATACTGGTATGAAAGTAGGCATATAGACCAATGAAATGGAATAGAGGATCCATAAATGAAGCACATATAGCCAATTGATCATTGGCAAAGCATACAAACACATAAATTGGGGAATGAACACCCTATTTGATAAATGGTGCTGGAAAAACAGGCAAGCCACATGTAGAAGAATGAAACTTGATCTCCCTCTCTTGCCTTATACAAAAATCAGTCAAGATGGATAAAATACTTAAATATAACACCTGAAACTACAACAATTCTAGAAGACAACATTGGAAAAGCTCTTCTAGACACCAGCCTAGGCAAAGAATTTATGACTAGATCCCCCCACAAAATGCAACAAAAACAAAAATAAAGAAATCAGACCTAATTAAACTAAAAAGTTGCTGCACATCAAAGTAAATAATCATCAGAGTAAACAGACAATCCACAAAATGGGAGAAAATCTTAATGAACTACACATCCGACAAAGAACTAGTATCCAGAATCTACAAGGAACTAAAAAAGATCACCAAGAAACAAGATAATTCCATTAAAAAGCAGACAAAGGACATGGATAAATAGACATTTCTCAAAAGATATACAAATGGCCAAGAAACATCTGAAAAAAATGTTCAACATCACTAGTCATCAGGGAAATGCAAATTAAAACCAAAATGAGATACCACCTTACTCCTGCAAGAACGGCCATTACTAAAAAATCAAAATACAACCGACCTCGGCATGGATGTGGGGAAAAGGGAATGCTTATATACTATTGATGGGAATGTAAATTAGTATAACCTCCATGGAAAACAGTGAGAAGATTCCCTGAAGAACTAAAAGTAGATATACCATTAGATCGAGCAATCCCTCTACTGGATATCTACTCAAAGGAAAAAAGAAAAGTCATTATATGAAAAAGTGACTTGCACACGTATGGTTAGAGCAGCATAATTTACAATTGCAAAGATGTAGAACTAACCTAAATACCCATTGACTAATGAGTGGATGAAGAAAATGTGGTATATATACCCCATGGATTACTACTTAGCCATTAAAAGGAAGAGGATAATGTCTTTTGCCAGCAACTTGGATAGAACTGGAGGCCATTATTCCAAGTGAAGCAACACAGGGCCTGTAAAGCAAAAGCTGTATGTTCTCAATCCTAATTGGGAGCTAAGCATTCAATATTCCAATATTCAAAGGCATACAGAGTGATATAATAGACTTTAAAGACTCAGAAGGGGGACAGTGAGAGGGGAACTAGGGATAAAACACTATGCATTAGATACAATGTGCACTACTTGTGTGATGGGTGCACCAAAATCTTAGAATTCACCACTATATAATTCATCCATGTAACAGAAAATCACTTGTACCCCAAAAGTTATTGAAATAAAATAAAATAAAAATAGAAATAATATAACCCCAATTATAGATTTTGCTTTATGAATCATTACAGGTTTTTGTGTCTGTATTTTCTAAAATAATCAAAATGTATTATATTTTTAATCAAAATACTTTAAAATATACAATTCATGTAAAATACTGTGAATAATTTACATTTTAAGATAGGGTTATAATTCACATACTTTTTAAAATTGTGATTATACTATGGGTATTTTTTTCAGATTTTACGTATAAACTCTGAATGCATGCTTAGAAAAGCACAATAAAAGAGTTCATATTAGACCCCAGCCACAAAACAAAGAAACTCACACCTTCTGCCGCAATATATAATAAATATGTATTTTGAAATGTATTCTATAAGTAGTCAAGTTATATTCTACTATGGCACATAGTGTGCTATTATATTCCTCGCACTAGAATATATGCTTTTTATAGAAATTTAATCTTATGCTAAAACAAATAATTTATTATATCTAATTAAAAAAATACCTGTCTAAAGCAGTGGTTCTATTTCTAGCTGCAAAATGAAATCACCGAGGTTTATTATTTTTCAAAATTCATAGGCTTTACCTTCAGATATTTTGTGGTAATTAATCTGGGCGTGAGGACCTGAAATCAAATACTTTTAAATTTAACCCCTTCACCAGACTTATTTTGATATGTGTGCAGAATTGAGAACCACTAGTCTGGAACTTCTTACTCCTCTTAACTGTTGTTTCTGCTTGCCCAAAAGAAAATGTTGCCAAAATTTCAAAGGGGGGGTGGTAGAAGAGTAATAGGGAGAGACTGGCCAATGTTTACAGTTATACTTAGGAGAAATAAGTTCTGGTGCTCTATTTGCACAGCAGGGTGCCTATTGTTAACTATATTGTGTGGAGTATTTCGAAATAGCTAGAAGATAGAATTTTGAATGTTATTACCAGAAAGAAATGGTAACTGTATGAGATGATGAATATGCTAAATATTAGGATTTGATTTTACACAATGTATATATGTATGGAAACATCACAGTGTACTCTATAAATATAAATTATTATGTGTCAATAAAAATAAAATTAGAAAAAAGATCTCAGGGGGAAGTAATGTATTTTACATTCAAGCTTTGCATTTCCAATTATGTGAGTTACAATTTTCCCCTAATGCTACTAAAAAAGAGAGAAAGAAATGCATTTATAATTATTTAGATATATTTAAAAACTTATACTTTTCTTGACATTTTGTTCACTTAGTTTATGACACATTATTTTTATAGCATGTTAAATTGTTAATTCTTAAAGTAAATTCTCCGGATTTGTGTCAATTACATCTGCTATTATACAGATTATATAGCTCTACTTTTTAGTTGCATCTTAATCCACTTTTAAATAACTGTGGCACTAGGAAGTAAAAATCTAAAATGAATAAACAAAAAAAATTGAAGTCACCAGACATTCAACTATTTGGATTGCTTCTGATTAATCAATACTATTTTATCTGTTTCTATACTGAAGTTTTCTAATAATCAGTTAAACTCTTCTTATTTGAAAGAAATTTTTGGGAGGGAAGAGTTAATGGACAACTTCAACTAGACAGAAATGAAAAATAAGCTTCACATTTTTCTTTCAAACATGAGAAACTGGCAGCTTGATGAAAATCGTTTGCATAGATTAGATAGGTATAAATTCAGGCTTCCAGATACTAACTTGCAACGTAGTCTGTATACAATCCATTTTATTTCTGCTCATTTTTGCATAATTGAAAGAAATTCACTCATTAACAATGTTCTTTATCCAAAGAATCTTAAAACTCATTAATACATTTTTTACTAAAATGTTAGAAACCACCTAAACTAGATAGATGCATAATTTTTTAGTAATTTATTAAAATATAAGTTAAATTTTCTAAAACAAAAATTTGAAGAACTTAAGATGACCCCAAACTTCAATAAATCAACAATAATCAAGTTTAATCTTTCACCTTGAATTTGGAGATTAAAAAACAATATATCTAGTGCCTGTCTCATCATGTTACATGTAAATAAAATACTTATAAACCCAAGCTCTGTCACTTTTGTGCAGTGTTGTAGTATGCGCCCAGTTGACAGATAATATGGACTCCCCAAGGCTCACTGAGGTGCTCCAAGTTAAACAGAATCAGGTGGCCATGGCTGGGTGAAGGAATGGTCACCCACTCTGTGTTCTCCGAAAGATGTAAAAGTGTCAATGAACCTGCCTTTTCACAATGAAGCCAAACTAATTTTCGTTGTCAATCTTGAGATAGACTGCAGCTGGATATTTCCCAACTGATCACCAACAGATTATCTCCTGTCAACAAACTAATCACCTGAACCAGTCAATTAAGAAAGACTGACGAGTTTGGGCTTAAAGCTCATCAAATCAAAACATTATATTTCTCACTCTCCTGACCCCCTTCTCCTGCCCTACTGTTTGTGCCTTTACAAGCTTTAACTCTACAACCTCTCCTCAGAGCACATTTTCAGTTTGCATTGAAGGTTGTATCTCCCCAATCTGCAGACTGCTTATAGAAAATATGGCTCTTCTTTTTTTTCTCTGCAGATCTCATGGTCTTTTGTCAAAATTGAAACTAAACATTAGGAACGCAGAATATCAAGAATTCTGGTTATTTTGGGCATCAAAGTATATTTAACACCTTATAACAAGAAAGATAAAAGAAAAGCTCAATGACATTTCATTACCACATACATATACACGCACACCCACACACACACACATACATATATAGTTACCAAACTTACATTATCCCATTATCCCAAATGTATCTCCAGGAGCCAGTTATATCAGGATCATCACTCCAGAGAGCCTGTTAAAATAGACACTTCAAATGATTCAGATTTAGTAGAGCTAAGAAGCTAACATTTGTAACACATTCATTAGGTGTTTGTGCTGATACGCAGCAAGATTGGAGAACACCTGAAACCTAAATCTTATCTCTGAAATATGTACATCTTTCTAAAAAGTAAGAAGGAAAAAGTATTCTGTCATACACAATATAAACTGATGATATTAAAAATATATGAAAGATTTTGGGGTCATTTTTCCAATGCCATTAAATTGAAATTATTTGCTCTCATTCTCTCTTGCGCTCTTTATCTCCTTCATAATTGGCATATTTACCATCAAGATATTTGTTTTGGTCTCACAATGTAGTCCATCTAACACCCTGAAATTCTCCTATTGCTATTCTAGGGTGTCTGTGTGGTGGGTGTGTATGCACACACACATACATACACATATATCTAGATATACACATACACATATATTCGTATATAGAGAGAGAGAAAGAGATACAGACAAGACAGACTCTTTTTGTCTTATTTCTGATTATTAGCAACTAGAATTTTATTAACATAACCTCATGTAACAGTTATAACTAGCACTTTCTCCTTTGCCAAAGATTTGCAGCCTCAGATTTTATATTTCTGAAGGATCATCATCAGTATTATTTCTATTAACAAGAGATGGGTTATCAGAGAAAGGAGAAATGTAGTTAGGCAGAACACAAAGGATAACATGCCATTATGGGAAACCAAAATTATTTACCCCAAAGTCTACTTTTTAGACATAGTTCCATAAAGCTATTCAGAGAACCTGCACACAGGAATACCTTGGCAAAGCTCACTTTTGTGGGAGAGATGTGCATTTGTAAAAAAATAAAATAGAAAAAAAAAAAGAAAAGACAAAAAACTGCACTGGTAAAATAAACAGACTTTCTGAGGCCCCTCTCTTATCTGGGTCTAGGAAAGATTAACCAACCACAAGCTATCATCTACTTTTTCTAAAGGCAGCTCAGAGATTACCTGGGATATTTTTATCTGCATAACAATATTACCTTTGCTTGACATAAATTCCTCCCTTCACTTTTCTGTAACCCTTAATGTGACATTCTTCAGAGCTCAGAGAAACTTGTTTCCAGGCTGCTGTTCTTTAGGTTCATTCATTTCTTCTGAATATCATTTACTCCTACAAGCCTACATCTCCCCTCCCTTCAGTGAAGTGAATATTTAAGCATCAGTCATCTTCTTTTTCTTTCAGTTTTTGTATTTGTATGACTCTCATGCACACATGTGCATGCCAGTACATTTGTATGTCTTTTTTTCTGCTAATTTCTGTAGGGGACAAGGGAAAACTTTTCCTCTGTGCTCTGAAGATTCTACAAACATCAAATTAAAAAGAAGCACATCAATGTAATGACTTGATGGGTTTTTCCTGTGTGCTGCACAAACACTGAGATCACAGCATTGCAGTAAGGGAAGAGTTTATTTGACAGGAAGCTGGCCACATAGGAGACATGCTTTTTACCCAAATCAGTCTCCTTGAAGGCTTAGAGTTATGGTCTTTCAAGGACAATTTGGTATGCAGGGAGAAGACTAGGTAATGGGAGTTACCAATTTGTTGAGTTTCAGTATGTAGCTAGTCAGGCATGACAGGGGCACGAGAGGGCTCACCCTCCACCCACCGGGAATGTCAGGTAACCATCAGGTGATGGTCTAGGAGTTATCACACTGCCTCTATAGAATGAGAATAGATTGCAGTCCATACCAGGGAGAGGCAGTTTCCAGATGGTTGGGCTCTCTAAAATAATAATTCATCAGGGCCAATGCCAGGAAGAGGCAATTTCCCAATATATAAAAATACCTGAAATTGGTAATTGACAGCTTCCAATAATATCTCAGGAATAGGGTGAGTTGGCTCGAGAAAGTACATTAAGAGATAAAATGGTAAAGTATGACCTTCCCAGGGCATTCCACCAGAAAAGGAAGAAAGCCTCAGGTGAGCATGCTACAACTACTTAAACACGCTGTGCATGCTCACCTCCCAAATGCAAGGAGGGCACCATGCATGCGGGTGACTCACCTTTAGGGAAGAATGAAAGGAAAGGGATGCAAGATGCTAAAAGTAGACCAGCATATAAAATCTGAGGTTCAATGTTAAACAAGGTGCTTGACTTCAGAGATACCCACTTCCAAGCATACTTTCCTTTCTTTCCTGCTATAAAGTTTTTAAATAAACTTCCACTCCCACTCTGAAACTTGCCCTAGTCTCTTTTTCTGCCTTATGCACCTCAGTAGAATTCTTTCTTCTGAGGAGGCAAGAATTGAAGTTGCTACAGACCCATACAGATTCAGTACTGGTAACCTGGATATTTGCCACTGCTAACAGTTGGAGTTGCCATAATATGGGGTGTGAAAAATGGTCCTCATGCATTGAGTCCACCTCTCGATGTGGGGCCATAGGACTGGTTAAGTCATGAGTCAGAAGTCTAGATGGATTAACTTGGTTGCCAGAACACAAAAGTGTGCAAAAAAAAAATCTCAAAAGATGAATCTTAGCTTCTACAGTAGTGATATTATCTATAGCAGCAATTGTGGAAGTCACGAATCTTGTCATCTCCAGCCACCTGACTCTTGAGCAGTACGGGATTATAGAAAAAATGCCTACATCTTAGCAGAATTCAAGTCCCTCTCATAATCTTACTTGTAGGGCCTTTCATTAGTTTTACAAGGGTGGTTTAATTTGGAGAAGAGCTATTATCACCCTTGCTTTAAGATTAAGCTACAAACTAAATCTCTCCAAAAGTTTGCTTGGCCTATGCCCATGAATTACTAAGGAGAGCTTGAAAATTATACTGAGATGAAGTCAACTATGTCAGATTTCTCTTATTGTCAGAATTGCACAAAGGCAGTTTCATTAATGGGATAAAAGGCATACAAATTTTATTAACATGCATGAGTGGCAGGGTTTGGGGGAAGAATGATTACTCCAAACCCTCAATGGGATACAGAAGTGTACTCTTTTTCATAGGGGAGGGAGGTGATAAGGAATGTAGAAAATTCTTTTGGGGAGCAGTAAGTGATTATTAAAGAGAATGAATGGACCAGGGACACAGAAATTAACTCATAAGTGATTCTCTTTGGAATTTGAATCAGTTCAAGAGTCAGATATTATCTTGCAAAAAAAGTCTATTTTGTGTGGTTGCATTCTTTAGTCTTCTATTCTGAAATTGCTGACATTTCAGTGAAGAAATTGAAAGGAATTATGTATCTGTTGGTATGAAGCTTTCCTTCTCTGCACCTAGCATCCTGGCTTATGCTTGTAATGTCAGCACTTTGGGAGTTCAAGGCAGAAGGATTGCTTGAGGCCATGAGTTTGAGACTAGCTTGGAGAATATGGAAAATCATGCCCTACAAACCATAAATTTTCATTAGATGGGTTTTATTTAACCCTATATATCATAACTTACTTTCCAACCTGACTCTGGCATAATATGAGACACGGAAGTAAATCAAAATATTTTATGTGAAAACATGTTTCTTTGCCATACCTTGAAATGGCCCTGCAAAGCTGTCCTTAGTGGAAGAAAATTAACATAACCAGATCTTTTTCTTCCAGACCCTCCTAATCCTAAACAGATTAACTAAAAATCTAGCACCTTTTAAAGACCTGAATGGAAAACATTTGTCATCTGTTGTCTCTAAGGGCAGCCACTATAAGGTTTCAGAAGAACCTTGGTCTCCACAATCTTTTATCTTAACCTGAACATTTCCTTTCTGTCAATCCCAGGTCTCTAGACAAACTCGACCAATTGTCAACCAGAAAGTATTTAACTTTACCTATAGACTGGAAGCCCCCACTTTGAGTTGTCCCACCTTTCTGAACCAAGCCAATGTATTTATTAAATGTATTTGATTGATGTCTCATGCCTCCCTATAAGGTATAAAATCAAGTTACATCCAACCCCCTTGGGCACTTGTTCTCAGGACCTCCTAAGGGCTGTGTCATCAGCCGTGGTCACTCATACTTGGCTCTGAATAAATCTCTTCAAATATTTTACAGAGTTTGGCTCTTTTCATTGACAGTGGCATTGATATGACATGGCTGTGTCCCCAACAAAATCTCTTCTTGAATTCCCACGTGTTGTGGGAGGGACCCGATGAGAGGTAATTGAATCATGGAGGCAGGTCTTTCCCCTGCTGTTCTTGTGATAGTCAATAAGTCTCATGAGATCTGATGGTTTTATAAGGGGGAGTTTTTCTGCACAACCTGTCTCTTTGCTTGCTCTCATCCATGTAAGATGTGATTTGCTCTTTCTTGCCTTCTGCCATGATTGTGAGGCTTCCCCAGCCATGTGGAACTGTAAGCTCGTTAAACTTCTTTATTTTGGAAATTGCCCAGTCTCAGGTGTGTCTTTATCAGCAGTGTGAAAACGGACTAATACAGGCATGCACCTGTTGTCTCAGCTACTCAGGAGGCTGAGGTGAGAGGACGTCTTGACCCTGGGAAGTTGAGACAATAGTGAGCTATGATAGTGCTACTGCAGGGCAGCCTGGGTTCCAAAGTGAGACCCTGTCTCAGAAAAAGAAAATGTTTCTTGAGGAGTGGGAGGAATGCAACAAGGTTAGAGGGACCTTGATTCTGAGGCTTATTTCTGAGGTCTTTTCATTTTCAAAACCACAAAACTTGTCCAAGCACCACATTTTGCGTATTCATTTTCTGTATCCCAATATTGTTTATTAATTGGTTTTATAGACTCAAATAATTGAATCTTCAGGAGAAAAAATTAAACTTTTCTATTGATAAGGTTTGGCTGTGTCTCCATCCAAATCTCATCTTGAATTCCTATGTGTTGGGGGAGGGACCCATTGGGGGGTGATTGAATCATAAGGGTGGGTCTTTCCCATGCTGTTCTCATGATGGTGAATAAGTCTCAAAAGACCTGATGATTTTAAAAAGCAGAGTTCCCCTTCGCAGGCTCTCTTCTCTTGTCTGCCACCATGTGAGACGTGCCTTTTACCTTCCATCATGATCATGAGGCCTCCCAAGCCATGTGGAACGGTAAGTCCATTAAATCTCTCTCTTTTTTTTTTTTTTTTTTTGTAAATTGCCCAGTCTCAGGTATGTCTTTATCAGCAGTGTGAAAATGGACTAATACAGTAAATTGGTACCAGTAGAGTGGAGCGCTGCTGAAAAGATACCAGAAAATATGGAAACGACTTTGGAACTGGGTAAGAGGCAGAGGTTGGAACAGTTTGGAGGGCTCAGAAGAAGACAGGAAATTGTGGAAAAGTTTGGAACTCCCTAGAGGCTTGTTGAATAGCTTTGACCAAAATCCTGATAATATGAACAATGAAATCCAGTCTGAAGTGGTCTCAGATGGAGATGAGAAATTTGTTGGGAACTGGTGCAAAGGTGACTCTTGTTATGGTTTAGCAAAGAGACTGGCAGTATTTTGTCACTGCCCTGGAGATTTTTGGAACATTGACTCTCCGAGAGATTATTTAGGGTATCTGGCGGAAGAAATTTCTAAGCAGCAAAGCATTTAAGAGGTGACTTGGGCACTGTTAAAAGCATTCAGTTTTAAAAAGGAAGCAGAGCATAAAAGTTCAGAAAATTTGCAGCCTGACAATGCTACAGAAAATAAAATCCCATTTTCTGAGGAGAAATCCAAGCTGACTGCAGAATTTTGCATCGGTAACAAGGAGCCTAAGGTTATTCCCCAAGACTATTGGGAAAATGTCTCCAGGGTATGTCAGAGGTTTTCATGGCAGCCCCTCCCATAACAAGCCTAGAAGTCTAGGAGGAAAAAGTAGTTTTGTGAGCTGGGCCCAGGGTCCCTGTGCTGTGTGCAGCCTAGGGACTTAGTGCACTGCATCCCAGCCACTCCAGCTGTGGCTGAAAGGGGCCAACATATAGCTCAGGCTGTGGCTTCAGAGAGTGCAAGTCCAAAGCCTTGGCAGTTTCCACATGGTGTTGAGTGTGTGAATGCACAGAAGTCAAGAATTGAGATTTGGGAACCTCTGCCTAGATTTCAGAAGATGTGTGGAAATGCCTGGACGCCCAGGCAGAAATTTTCTGCAGGGGTGGGACTCTCATAGAGAACCTCTGCTAGGTCGGTGCAGAAGGAAAATGTGGGGTCAGAGCCCCCACACAGAGTTTCTACTGAGACACCACCTAGTGGAGCTGTGAGAAGAGGGCCACCGTCCTCCAAACTCAGAATGATAGATTCACTCACAGTTTGCACTGTGAGCCTGTAAAAGCCACAGACACTCAATGTCAACCTGTGAAAGCAGCCAGAAAGGAGGCTGTACCCTGGAAAGCCACAGGGGTGGAGCTACCCAAGACCTTGGGAACCCACCCCTTGCATCAGCGTGACCTGGATGTGAGACATAGAGTTAAAGGAGATAATTTTGGAGCTTTAAGGTTTGACTGCCCTACTGGATTTCAGATTTTCATGGGGTCTGTAGCCCCTTTGTTTTGGCCAATTTCTGCCATTTGGAATGGCTGTATTAATCCAATGCCTATATCCGCAATGTATCTAGAAAGTAACTAACTTGCTTTTGATATTACAGGTTCATGAGCAGAAGGGACTTGCCTTGTCTTAGATGACATGTTGGACTGTGGACCTTTGAGTTAATGCTGAAAGGAGTTAAGACTTGGGGGACTGTTGGGAAGGCATGATTGGTTTTGAAATGTTAGGAAATGAGATTTGGGAGAGGCTGGGGTGGAATGATATGATTTGGCTGTGTCCCCATTCAAATCTCATCTTGAATTTCCACATATTGTGATATGGATCTGGTGGCATGTGATTGAATCATGGGGGCGGTTCTTTCCCATGCTGTTCTCTTGATGGTGAATAAGTCTCATGAGATTTGATGGTTTTAAAAAGGGGGGTTTCCCTGCACAAGCTCTCTTTTCTTGTCTGCCTCCATGTCAGACATGCCTTTCACCTTCTGTCATGATTGTGAGGTCTCCCCAGCCAAGTGGAACTGTAAGTGCATTACATCTCTTTCTTTTGTAAATTGTCCAGTCTTGGGTATATCTTTACGATCAGCATGAAAGTGGACTAATACACCTATGCTATTAAATATTATAATTCTAAAAATGCACACCACCCATAAAAATGGAAACAGAATTTCATTAACAGGCTGTAAAGCTGTATAATTTATCTTTTTGTTTTGCTCCATAGTTGTTAACATTAAAATTTCTGTCTTATATTCAAGTACATAGTAAGCCAGTGATAGATGCAGGAAGCAGATAAGGGAGAGGGTCCCCAGACAATCTCTGACTGGGCAATTTACAAAAAAAAAAAAAAAAAAAGTCTGTGCACTGGGAGAATGGGGTGGAGCCATGGGAAGTTTGTGGTGTTTGCACAGGGGAGGAGCCTGGCATCTTCAGTTCTTGTGTGTGGCCTAAAATCAACCTGTGAGATGGCAGCCTGTTAGCAGGAACTCCTCTCACTTTGCTGAGTTTCTTTTTTTTTTTTTTTTTTCCTTTTCACCCAGTAAATTCCATTCCCCTCACCCTTCAATGTGTCTGCATGCCTAACTTTTCCTGGTCGTGTAACAGGAACTTGGTTTTAGCTGAACTAAGAAGCAAAGTTCTGCAACAGCAGGGTTTGCTAATTATATGAAAGAAATTTGTCTGACATTATATCACAAGGCACATATGCTGCTGTGTTCTTTTCATGTGAATTTAATGCCTTGATGTTCTATTCAAATTTCTTCTACACAGTCCTTTAATACCTTCTAGGCATTCTCCAGAATAAATGATTATAATTTCATTCCCTACTAATTATTTCCTGTGGATACTATTCAAAGTAGAATTGGAAGGTGTTTGAGAACAGGTAATGTGATTGGCTGTGACTAATTTGTGTCCTGCTCAACCTGAAAATAATTTTTGATCTGCTTAAAGTCAGTAGCAGTTGGATACCTGTTTACCCCATTGAAAGAGCCATATGTGCTGTGAATGAAAGAAAGCTATTTATTCATTTGTATTAAAATTTTTAATGCAGGAAATACTTACCACATAAATTAATACTAACAATCAAAATGCTATTAACATAATGCAACACATTTGACAAAATGTATGTTATGCAAATAATCACTTAAAAAATTAGACATTAGGGACTTCAATAAAATTGTCTGCTAACTTTTGCAAAATATTATTTTCTCTTTTAAAAAACATTTTCAACACCAGTAAAAATGGCTAACATAGAATTTTAAGAAAGAAATAGGTAATAGATATTGTAGGGTAGCCAAGGGGACAATTCCTCTTTGCCCTCTTAAGGTTTGCTGAAAATCACTGACATGAGACAGGTTGATTAATAAGAGAAAAGGCATACAAAAGTATTTAATGTTTATACAGGAAAGCCTTCATAACAAAGATTCAACCCCCCAGTAAGGCAAAGAAGCTTGTACACCAGCTTGTTGTTACAGAAAGAATGGGACTCAGATCCTGGCAAAACAGATTATGAGAGGGAGGAAGAAGAATTATGGTGAGGGGCAATAAATGAATAACATGAAGAATGAATGGATGGAGAACAGAGATTAACTGGTAAATATTCTTTTTGGAATCTGAATGCATTTGAGAGACAGACAAGAGTCTGTTCTGTTGTGGTTACATTCTTGGTCTTCTTTTCGGCAATAAATAAGTATATTACAGGGAAGAGAAAAACAACAATTGTTCTCCCTGGTGGGTCTGGACTCTGGGCCCATAGAGGAGCTTCAGATAACAGCTCAGTCCCATGCTTTGGGAGAAGCCATGGTGGAGGAGAGGTCAGCGAGACTTGAGACTTCTTAAGTTCAGTACATTAAAGCACCATATTTTGGGATATCAGTTTCTGAGCCCACAAAATATAGAGGTATGTAAAAAATGTTCCATATTTATGTAATGCCAACATCATTTCTGCTAAGTTGCACTCTAGCTGTTATTTGATAAGATATATTTTAGCAAAAAATTAATAAATAATATGTTAACTAATTTCCTGTGGGGGTGCAAAATGGGTGATTTCTTTCCTCTCCATAAGGTTCACAGCTGACACCCTTATAACAAAGTTTAACAAGACAGAAGCAAAATAATTACATTTAATCACAGTTTTATGTTACATGAGAACCTTCAGAATAAAGACCCAAAGATATGGGTGAAGGTGTCCGTGATTATGCGTAGGTTTAATAAAAAATGGTCAACTGTGCAGAGCCATGACTGAAAAGAGTATAATAGCTAATGCTAATAAACTGAGTGGGGAAACAGCAAAGCCTGTCTATTCATATTTGTCCTAGCTTCTCTGTGCGCATTTCGTCTTTCTGGGTATAGGTAAGGACCCTTTTTTAAAAGGGGGTCTTATGACCTACTATCAAACTGAGTAGGTCAGAGAAGTTATTTATGGCAGTTAGGAGGAGTGGTCCAGGAGAGGACTCTTTCTCCATCCATTAGGAATATTGGGTAATGGTTCACCAATCGTCACATTGTAAAAGTGATAAATTGACAGCCGGTGTCAGGGAGAGGTCATTTTTTTTTTTATGGTCCACACCTGTTGCACTAAAGTGTTAATTGCAGATGGCCAGGGAGATGCAACTTCCTGGGTATGTGCATTAAGAGACAAAATGGTAGAGGATGACCTTCCGAGGACACTCCACCAGAAAAGGGAAGAAAGTCTGAGATGAGCACGCATACAACTTCCCAAAACTACTGCTTGTGCTCACTTCCCAAGGGTAAGAAGGGCACTGCACATACAGGAAGCCCACTCTAAGGGAAGAATCATGGGAAAGTGGCCAGTCTATAAAGTTCTAGGATCATAGTTAAAGATGACACTTGACCTTCACATGCCCTCTTGTGTCTCTTCCAAGCGTACTTTCCTTTCTTTCCTGTTCAAAAGCCTTTTAAATAAAATTCCACTACTGCTCTGAAACTTGCCTTGGTCTCCTTTTCTTCCTTATGCCTCTCAGCTGAACTCTTTTTTCTGAGGAGGCAAGAATTGTGGTTGCTGCAGATCGGTACAGATTCACCACCCTTAACTCGCATACCTTCTACCCCTAACATATTTGGTGCCGTGAGACTCGGACACTTGCTACCAGTAACATATCGGATGCTGGGAGACTTGGATATTTGCCACCCCTAAACACTTTCACAGAAAGAAGAGGAAAGTTAGGGGACTCACTTTTAGGTTTTATGACTGTTACCTAATTTATCTTTGTTTATTATATTTCCATATAAATGCTTCATTAAATATCTGAATGCTGAAATCATACAGAGGACTTACTTTTGTGGGAGCCCATCTACAACATCTCTTCCAGAAAGGAGACACAGTGTTACCTGTCTCATGTGGAAAAGGAGTTCTAGTTTCTATGACCTATCTTGGAGAAAAGGGATTTTAGTTTCTGTGGCTTCCCTTGAGGAAGAATGAGGGGGTAACAGACAGGAGTGCAGGAGAAGGACAGAGAAAACCTATGCTTCTGAGATCTTAATTTTGGGGTACTGTTTTATGAGCCTCAATGTTCTCCAATTTGAAACTTCCACAAAAAGATTTGAAGTCTAGAAATTGGGTTGGTGGATTGTCTCATAAGCCATCGTCTCTGTCTCTTAATCCCCAAATAGGTCAGTCCACTTAAACAGTTAACAGTTATTTCTCATTTCAGGAAGTATTGTTGTAGATGAGCTTCCAGACAAGTCAGACCTCTATATGATTTCAGTAATTAAATATTTATTAAGATGATTTCTATGGAAACCAAAAACAAACAAAATAGTTCCTCAGATATTTTATGATTATCTACAACTTAATGTAACATAACATGACTTTAAGATTTTAAATAACTGAAAAGATTCTTGAAACTATGATGAATTACATTTATAAATATATAAATGTTTGTTCATATTTGCCTTTTTTAATTGTTTGCCTGGTCCTATTTGTTTTGTTAATTTTTATTTTATTTTAATACTTTTTGGGGTAGGAGTTGTTGTCTGTTACATGGATGAATTATACAGTGGTGAATTCTTTTTTTTAATTACACTTTAAGTTCTATGGTACTTGTGCACAATGTGCAGGTTTGTTACATATGCATACATGTGCCATGTATACATGTGCCAGGTTTGTTACATATATATACATGTGCCATCTTACATATATGTACATGTACCCGTTAACTCATCATTTACATTAGGTATATCTCCTAATGCTATACCTCTCCCCTCCCTCCACCCCACGACAGGCCCTGGTATATGATGTTCCCCACCCTGTGTGCAAGTGTTCTCATTGTTCAGTTCCCTACAGCGGTGAATTCTAAGATTTTGGTGCACCCATAACATAAATAGTGCACATTGTAACTAACGCATAGTGTTTTTATCCCTAGCTCCCCTCCTACCCTCCCCCTTCTGAGTCTCTAAAATCCATTATAACACTCTGTATGCCTTTGCATATTGATAGCTTAGCTCCCAATTATGAGTGAGAACATATAGTTTTTGGGTTACCACCCCTGTTACTTCACTTAGAATAATGACCTCCAGCTCCATCAAAGTTGCTGCAAAGGACATTATTCTCTTCCTTTTAATGGCTAAGTAGGAATCTAAGTGTATATACATACATATATATATATATATACATATATATATATATATCACATTTTCTTCATCTGCTCATTAGTCCATGGACACTTACGTTGGTTCCACATCTTTGCAATTGTAACCCATGTAGCTATAAAAATACGTGTGCAAGTTTCTTTTTCATATAATGACTTTTTTTCCTTTGGGTAGATACCCAGTTGTGAGATTGCTGGGTTGTATAGTAGGTCTAGTTTTAGCTCTTTAGGGAATCTTCATACTGCTTTCCATAGAGCTTGTACTAATTTACATTCCTACCAGCAATGTATAAGCATTCCCTTTCCCCCACATCCACGCCAATACAGATTTTTTTTTTTTTTTTTTTTTTTTTTACTATTTAATAATGACCATTCTTGCAGGAGTAAGGCGGTATCTACAGATCTTTCAAAAGGTCCTTAAGTGTTCCTGTTCAGTACCTACATTGCTTCTTGAAAAAGTTCACAATGTGATTCTTTATGCACTTCTTTGTCCTTTCAATTGAGAGAGGTATGCTAGCAATGTTTCTAATGTGCAATCTTGAAAAAAATAAAAAATAAAATAAATTCTTTATTTTAACAATTATATTTTAATTGCTCATAGAACACAGAGGTAGCTTTTTAAAAGTTATTTTCTTTTGAAAAAGCAAAACAAAGTTAACCCTAAATCAGCCAGTCTCATCCTAACTCATGCATGTGAATGACTGGAGGCAGGATGTGGTCCTACCGGGCTTGATTCTCTTCTGCAGCTGGTGGCCCAGGTACTTTAAATACACACACGTCCCCAGCATTTACAATGGCGATCTGTCTGGATCCCAGAATACAGAGGCTCAAAATTATGTACATAAGCTCACAGGAAGATGTATAATGTTTTCTGGGAGCCCAGTATCAAGCCTGCTCAGGTTCCTCCTCCTCAGACAAATCAAGAATGCATCAACAATATTATAAAAACAGAGATAACGAAAAGCTAAAAGTCAAACATGTTTTTTTTTTTTTTTTCCTCTCCTTTAAATATCTAGGAGGTAACAAGCTTGCTTGAATAGGAACTCTAGGTTTAAAAAAGTATGCTTGTATAATAATAAATTATGACACTTCTGAAGACATTTTTACTTTTATTTCAGAAAGAGTTTTAAATCTAGCTTCATTTACCAAAGTTTATCTCAGATCACTTAAACTAAAATGCATTTGCATTAGTTTTTATTTTATTTTATCTTCAAAAAAGACTGTAAGATATATTGTCTACTATTAAAAATAAATGTATGTAGACTCTGGAATAGATTTTAGGTTTGAATGTTTCTAAAATTCATTTGGGTGAATTTGTTGCATTTTTTTCTAATTTGGTCTTAGGGTGTTTCTCTGGAAGGTGGTTACAAACTCCAGGCCTGGCCTGGCAGATTCATCAAGAGTGTAATTGGATTGTTTGCAACTCAATGGATAAATGCTGTGGGAATGGATACCCCCTTCTCCAGGATGTGCTTGTTTCACATTGCATGCTTGTATCAAAATATATCATGTACCCCATAAGTATATACACCTACTATATACCCACAAAATTTTTAGAAAAAAAGCTAACCACTCTCTAGGAAAGCCCTGATAAAGGGCCAGGTTAGTGGGAGAATTAAGTTCAAGTGTTTCAGCTAGATGAGACAGATGAGAAACAGGATCATTTAAAAAATGGTAGCAAAAATCATAGGAATTTAATACAGGATTTTACAAATAATTACACAAATTAGCATAGGAGAAAAGTCAGATATCATTGCCATTTACTGCCAATTTCTATCTGACTGGATCAGACAACTGAGACTTTTTTATCTAAGCATGTGAAGAAACTAAGAGGACAGGAAGCCGGATATTTCCCCTGTAACAACCATTTTTTTGCAACCACTGTCAGTTACCTTGAAAATTGCAGCTCTTGACAGTGACTTTTTAATGACTATAAACTCAAAGTTCTAGTGTTCTCTCACACTATAATATAACCCTTCATACTCCCAAAAGCCAGAGATCACGGAACTCAAGGCAAAAGATAAAAGAGCTTCACGCTTCAGAGGAACCTATCCAAGACTCGTGGGACTCCATGAGAAAGAGGTGATCTCTAAAAAGGGTTTAGTGGTGTCCATTTTGTTTTCCTCAAACGATCTCAAAAATGCTACAAGTCTTACTTTAGTTCTCTCCATATGGTAGCCAGAACTCTAAGTTTTCACCTTAGTAATTCTTATTCATTGACCACCAAATGGAGAAAACATGAGCTGAAAAAAGCCAGCAAAAGGAGAAAAGGGAGAGAAACAAATTGAATTAGTCTTAGAGGAGCCAGGTTAGGGAAATTTTAAGTTTTCTATAAAAGCCAATAAAGTTCGAGTTAGCAAGGTTTCAAGAATAAGGGGTTCAGTTGACTTAGAAGTTCCCATGGAAGAAATGTAGTTCAGAAATAGAGAAAAAGAGAAAGGCTTTTTTTTTTTTTTTTTTTTTTTTTTTTTTTTAAAGTATAACCTGAACATTAGCTTTTAATTAAGCTGACCTTTGACCATAGAGATCTTTTTGAAAAAATATTTTTTTAATCTCCTAACAGATTTCAGTTAGGAGAAGCATCTAATATTTCTGGTTTTCAAACTAGTTTTCCTTTCTTCTTTTTTATTTTTATTTTTTTATTTGAGATAGAATCTCGGTCTATCACCCAGGCTGGAGTGCAGTGGCACAATCTCAGTTCATTGAAACCTCTACCTCTCTGGTTCAAGGAATTATCCCACCTCAGCCTCCCGAGTAGCTGGGACTACAGGCATATAATACCACCCCAGGCTAATTTTTTTGTATTTTTATAGAGATGGGGTTTCACCGTGTTGGCCAGGCTGGTCTCAAACTCCTGACCTCAGGTGATCTGCCCACCTAAGCCTCCCAAAGTGCTGGGATTACAGGTGTTAGCCACCACACCTGGCCCCTTTTTTAAATTGAAGGTTTCTACAAAGTGAGTCAGATACAAAACCAGTAACACGTTTATGTCTTAACCAAGCATGCACAAGGTGTCTCCAAAGAGGAGCAACAAGCAGGCCTTACAAGATCCAGAGCCACTTCCAAAGACAACTAAAACAAAAGAAAGGGTTTAATTAACTCCTTGAGAGCTGGCAGTAGACAATATACTAGCTCAAAATGAAATACAACTCATATTCTGTAGGGCCATATTCTTTTAATGAGGGTCACCAACCTGTTGATTGGCTGCTTGGACACAACAGACCCAACAATCTGCATGCTCCTGAGGAACAACAAGCCAAACCAAGTTCTTAGGACACAAAATGAGACGAACAGGAATGCAATAGCTGTTCAAGGAAGAGAATGGATCAATAACAAATGGGTACCCCAAAACTAAATGCACAGAAGAGTCACAATAGAAACAAATTATTTTCTCCTGCTAATCTAAACTTGGAAAGGAAGGAATAAAGAGAGAATTATACTTTGTCTTCTTAACTGGGCACTACAGGCAGAGATCCAGAACCGACCCTGGTAGAGCTTCTTACCTTTCTTTACTATCTTTTTGTCAGTTGTCTCAGAACCTCATTTTCAGGTTTCTGAACAATCAGGTGCCTAACCATCTCATCATCATCATCAGAGCTGTAGAAGTGGAAAGGGGATGATTCCTTTCCTTTTTGTCATAAGGGTCATGGCCAGCATCCCTATAACAAAGTCAGGTTAACAAGAGGAAAGCATAACAAAATCATATGATCATAGTTTACATGACACTGAATAGCTTCTGGAGTTTCTTGAATTAGTTCTCGAATTGATTCAAATTTATAGACACTACTGTGCTCTCAAATAGTAATGACTATATTTCCAAAGTTGGGGAGAGTGCAGAGAGTCCATGGCGTATTGTGGCAACAAAGACACACAAAATATCACAATTGGATACTCCTAATCAAATACTTATAAGAGGCAAGATTTTGAATGACTATGTATTTGGTAATCTAGAACATTTCTAACAAACTAATTAATATAAGGAAACAGACTGGTTGCTCCTAATCTTGCTGAACAAAGCGGAGTAAACAGAGCATAAGCTCAGGTATTCCAACTGTCAGCCCATGTGCCACATAAATGACCAGAAAGTTTCCATGTCTGCCCTGAAATAAACCCTTGTTGTTTGCACCCTCAGAGATGAGATTGCCGAAAAACAAACCCAGACTTTCATTTGGTGACTGGCTGAATCACAACCCAGATTGAATTTCCAACTTCAGAAAGTGTCTGCTGTTAAAGTGAGATCATTGATTGGAAAGAAATGGAATCCCAAAACTTGAAATGGGATATCTGGGCAGACTGTGATGAACCTAAGGATGCTGAGTCCTTAAATTTTCATGAGTCTTCTCTGTAAGTAGAGAAGCCTCTGCAACCCCATCTAAGGAGATTAGTCCTACATTGCCTAAGGAAACTGTAATGACTCCCCCAAGGTAAGGTCAGGTGGGAGCCAGTATGTATTAGTAGATTCTCACACTGCTATAAAGATACTACACAAGATTGGGTAATTTATAAAGGAAAGATGATTAATTGACTCACAGTTCTCCATGGCTGTGGAGGCTTCAGGAAATTTACAATCATGGCGTAAGGTAATTGCCTTGCAAGATACTGATTCTTCTCATGATCCACCCTCAACGCTACTCGTTACTTCTATACCTATAACTAGACTCAAGTCCCAGAAGGGATTGAAAGGTGAAGTACAAAGTGTGATTGATGACATGTGTTACATTTAAAAAGAACAACATTTTTTTTTTTCCAATTTACACATGTGAGATCATGGTGGAAGAAACTAAAAGTTGGATTAGGCAAAATTTATTGATATGAGCCCACTAAGCAGAGATTCTTAATTTAAGGTTGTAGCCCAGGAATTTATAAAGGGCTCCAGCAGTTTATTTGGTTGGTTGCCTGAAACATGGACCAAAAGGGGCCCTCAGCAAATGAAGGAAAGATGTCAAAACTTTTTTTTTTTTTGTATGCTATGAGTAAAGGAATTAAAGCACTTAGAGAGATTGGAATGTAAGAGTGCATTTGTCTTTTAAGACCTGATCATCCATGTCAGTAGAGTCCAGATAATAAACCTTTTACCATGAGAAAAAGCAAATGTTAAGGGAGCTTTAACATCCTTGAAGAGCTCTATGCTCATCCTTCTCTGTGAGTCAGAACTTACAGTGGAAAGTACTGCCACTGAATTGGGAAATCTAAATGCAATAAGGGAAATTGGATCTTAAGGTGGCAGGGGCCAAGTGGCAGCACTCAATTCCCCCCCAAAAGATGGGCATGGTTATCGTAATGGACAGCAGAGTCAAATAAGTAATCAGAATAATCTGACTTGCGGAGACCTATGGTCTTGGGTATTTAATGACGGTGTTTCTAAAAGTGAAATTCATAGGAAACTTACTAAATTTTTACTTTATCTCTATAAATAGAAAATGTTTAGGTAAAGTGAACAAACATCTAGCTTGAATCAGAAAAAGAGATAGTAGTTGTGACCTCTTAATCAATTCCCAGACATGAAGCCAGTTTACCCAGAACCCCTTTTAATGAAAGAAAGACTGGGTCCACTTGAGAAAGGAATCGTGTATATTGTCAAAAATTAACACAGTTAATCTTACTACAAGCATTCTCCTAAGAGATTTATGTCCTTTCACCATGATATCTGTGCAGTGAGAAAAAGACGTAATCAGAAACTTTCGGGAATTACTGCATACTGACTCTGAGCTGACACTAATAACATCACTCTGTTGCACCAAAGTAAGAACTTATGGAGATCAGATGATCAATGATGTTTTAGCTCTGGTCCACCTTCAGGGTCTAGAAGGTGCCCCAAATCATTTTGTGCTTAATTCCCTAGTTTCGTAATCTATAATTGGTATAGATAATCTCAGGAACTGGCACAGTCCCCACGTGGGTCCCCTGACTTGCGGAAAGAAGGTTATTATGGTAGGAAAGATCAGGTGGGAGCCAGTACATATTAGTATATTCTCACACTGCTATAAAGATATTGCCCAAGATTGGGTAATTTATAGAGGAAAGGGGCTTAATTGACTCACAGTTCTCCATGGCTGGGGAGGCCTCAGGAAATTCACAATCATGGCAGAAGGTGAAAGGGAAGCAAGGACCTTCTTCACATGGCAGCAGGAGAGAGGAGTGAGCAAGGGAAATGCCAGATGCTTATAAAACCATAAGATCTCCTGAGAACTCACTCACTATCACGAGAACAGTATGAGGGAAACTGCCCCCATGATCCAATCACCTCCCTCCGTTGACATGTGGAGATTACAATTCCAGATGATATTTGGGTGGGGACACAGAGCCAATCCATATCACAGTAGAACTGCCACTACCTGGAAGAATAGAAAACAAAAAGAAATGCCATATTCCTGGATAGACTGTAGTGACTAGCATCACCACAGTGGGCATTAAGGATGCAGGAGCAGTGATAATCACCATATCTCTATTCAAGTCACCTACTTGATATGTATAGAAAACAAATTTTGGATGCTTGCAATAGATTATAGTACTCTTAACCTGGTGGTGACTCCAACTGCAGCTGCTGTACCAAATGTGATTTTACTGCGTGAGAAAATCCACATATCCTCTGGTACCTGGTATGCAGCTGTTGATCTGGAAAATGTTTTTATCTCCATACCTGTTAGTAAGAGCCACCAGAAGCAGTTTAATTTCAGCTTGTATGACCAACAATAAAACTTCACTGTCCTAACTCAGGGGTATATTAACTATTCTGTCTTATGTCATAATTTTTCAGAGATTTTGATCACCTTTTTCTTCTATAAGAAGTCACACTGGTCAAATACACTGGTATCATTATGCCGATTGGATCTATAGGACAAGAAGTAGTGATACTTCTATAGTAATTGGTAAGATATTGGTCTGTGAGAGAGGAGAAAATAAATCTCAATAAACATCAGAGGCCTTTATCAGAGCGAAATTGCTATAGTACTGTGGTTGTGTCAGGTAAACATATCCCTTATAAGCTGAAGAATAAGTTTTTGCATGGGACCCCTCCCGCAACCAAAAAAGTTGCACAATGCTTATTGATCCTTTTCTGGATTTTAAAGGCAACATATTCCTCATTCGTGTATGCTATCTTGGCCTATTTATTGAGTAATCCAAAAAGCTGTCAGTTTTGAGTGGGGCTTAGAACAAGACAAGACTCTGCAGCAGGTGCAGGATGCTGTGCAAGCTGCTCTGTCACTTGAGCTATATGATGCAGCAAATAAAATGGAGCTTGAAATGTTCCTGTCAGATAGGGATGCTGTTTGGAGCCTTTGGTAGGACCCTATAGACAAATCACAGTGCAGGGCCTCAGGAATTTGTAGGAAACTCTGCTATTCTCTGCAGATAACTACTTTTCTTTTGAGAGACAGCCCTTGACCCACTACTGGGCCATGGCAAAGACTGAATGCTTAACCACAGGCCACAAATTTACCATGTAACTGAAGCTGCCCATAACTAACCAGATATTCTCTGACATACCAAGCCATAAGGTTAAGGAAGTATAGCAGCACTTCATTATGAAATGAAAGCAGTAACTCCAGATTGAGCTTCAGCAGGCTCTAAATGCAAAGATGTGTTATATGAATCAGTGACCTAAATGCCTGTGGTCCCTACTCCTGCTGCATTGCCTTCTCTCTCCCGGCCTGCCCCTATGGCCTATTTGGAAGTTTCCTGTGATAATTTGATAGGAGAAGGGAAGACCTGGCCTGTTTTGCAAATGGTTCTGAGTGATATGTGGGCATTACCTAAAAGTCGATAGTTAGAGAAATGCAGCCCCTTTCTGGACATACCTGAAAAACAGTATTGAAGAAAAATCCTCCTTGTGGGCAGAACCTCAAGAAGTGCACCTGGCTGTTTACTTTGTCTGGAAGAAGAAATGGCCAGGTTTGCAGTTCTGTGTCAGCTCATGGCAATGGTTTGGCTTAAAGGTTATAAAATTTATAGAACATCATTGGAAAATAGTTGTCAAGGAAGTCTGGGGAAAAGGTATGTGGAGGTCTCTCTCGGAATGGGTGAAGAATGTGAAGATATTTGTATTCCACATAAATGCTCAACAATGGGTGACCTTAGTAGATAATTTTTTTTTTTTTTTTTTTTTTTTTTTTGAGAAGGAGTCTCACTCTGTCGCCCAGGCTGGAGAGCAAGTAGAGAAATTTTTTAATAATCAAGTAGATAAGAACACCCATTCTGTGGAGGATACCAGACAGCCTCTTTCCCAGCCACCCCTATAATCCCTCAGTGGGCTCATGAATAAAGTGGCGATGCTGACAGAGATAGAGTTTATGTCTGGGCTCAGCAACATAGCCTTCCATTCACCAAGGCTGACCTGGCTATGGCCATACCTGAGTGACCAATCTGCCAGCATCAGACACCAACACCGAGCCTCTGATATAGCACCCTTCCTTGGGGTGATCAGCAAGTCGATTACCTTGGAATACTTCCATTATGGGAAGGGTAGTGTTTTGTTTTTTGTTTTTTTGTTTGTTTGTTTTTTGTTTTTTTCTTGCTGGAAGATAAACTCATTCTGGAAATGGATTTTCCTTTCCTATACGTGCAATGCTTCTGCTAAAACTACCATCTGTGGACTCACAGAATGCCTTACCGTGTATTCCACACATATTGTTTTGTATCAAGAAACCTACTTCACAGCAAATAAGGTGTGACAATGGGCCTATGCTTATGGAATTCATTGGTCTTACTATGTTTCTCACCATTATAAAGCGGCAGGCTTAGTAGAACAGTGGAATGGCCTTTTGATAGCTCAGTTACTATGCCAACTAGGGTTACTATCTTGAAAGGCTGGAGTAAGATTCTTCAGGACACTCTTTATGCTCTGAATCAGCATCTCATTTGGTGTTGTTTCTCCCATAGCTAGGATTTCTGTGTCCAGCATTCAAGGAGTGGAATTGGTAGTGGCACGATTAGCTATTACCCCTAATAATCCACTTTGCTTCCTGTTGCCATGACCTTATGCTCTGCTGGCCTAAAAGTCTTATTTCCAAAGGGAAATTGCTTCTGCCAGGAGACACAGTAATGATTACATTGTACTTGAAGTTAAGAATACTACCTGGCCACTTTGAGATACTTATCCCATTGAATCAATAGACAAAGAAGTGAGTTATTGTGCTGGTTGAGGTGATTGATCCTGATTACCAAGGAGAAATTACACTGCTACTTAACAATACCATAAGAATACAGGAGTCCGAAATACAGGAGTATCTCTTAGTGTCACCATTTGCTATGTTTAAAGTGCATGGAAAACTACAACAACCCAATTCAGACAGAACTGCTAATAAACCAGACATTTCTGAAATGAAGTTTTGTTTACCCCACCAGGTAAATAGCCATGACCAATTGAGGTGTTTGCTGAAGGCAAAGGAAATGTTAAACAGGTAGTGGAAGAATGTAGTTGTAAATAGAGATGCTCCTCGACTTTTAATGGGGTTACATCCTGATACATCCATTAAAAGTTGAAAACATTGCAAGTGAAAAATGCATTTAATACACATAACCTACCATACATCATAGCTCAGCTTAGCCTACCTTAAAAATACTCTGAACAGTATTATGAGACAGTATCATACAACATATTGCTGGCTTGGAAAAAGATAAAATTTCAAGATTTAAAGTATGATTTTTACTGAATGTGTATCACTCTCACATCATCATCAAGTTGAAAAATCGCCAGCAAAACAATTGTAAGTTGGAGATTTGTCTGTACATTCCATGACTGTATGATGAGTTACAGAAATGAGGATGTAATTGTCATGAATATTTTTTCTTATTTTTCTGCAAACATATTTATATGTATATATGTTAGTAGAAATATATATACATATATACATTCAACTATCTATATAATGTTGAGTAAATATCATTTTTCTTCTATCTCTAATCCTCTTTTTATATAATATAAAGTATTTTTACTTAATAGCATAATATTTAAGCATTTTTACCTTTATATTATAGTAATTAAATTCTAGAATATCAAGAAGAAAAGTGAATATTAAACAAAGATTTTGCAACGTTTTCTGGAGAAAATGTTAGTGCATTTTTGGTTGTAGGTAGTAAAATGTATCATGTTAGGCAGAACTATAACTTTGTAATTTAGTGTATTTTGAGATTACAGTTTAATATGCATATGAGTGCCAAATTGACAAAGGGTAGACTTGTGGTGGTTAATTGTACGTGTCAATTTGGATAGGCTATGTACCAGTGTATTTGGTGAAACATATTAGGATGTTGCTGTGAGGGTATTTTTTGGTGAGATTAATATTTAAGTTAGCAAACTTTGAATAAAGCAGATCGCCCTCTATAATGTGGGTGGGCCTCATGCAATCATTTCCAGGATTTAAGAAAAAGACTGATCTCTGAGAAAAAGGGAATCTGCCCACTGACCTCCTTAGTACTTGGGCTGCAACATAGACTATTCCATGAGTCTAGCCTGCTTGCTGGTCCACCAGCAGAGCTGGGACTTGTCAGCCTCCACAGTTTTGTAGCCACTTTCTTAAAGTAAACGCTCTCTCCTCCCCTGAACCCACACACACATTCTATTGGTTCTATTTTTTTTTTTTTTTTTCTGGAAAACACTGTCTACTATAGGAATAAAATACCATAATCAGATTGCACTAATCACAATTTATTCCTGAAATGAGAAGGAACCCAATGTCATCTAATACCTGAGCAGAACTGGGGATGTGTGACAAAGAAAAATATGGGGAATGTATATTCAGTGGAAACAAATAGCGTCTGCTACAATCATATTTTGGATGTCTCTAATCTTGACTGTGAAACTGAATATTTTTACGAAGCACAAATTTGTATCAAAAAAGAATACATCCTTCAGTGAGGAAACACAAATGACCAGACTTCTTTCCTTCTTTCTTTTCTCCTAACCCAATTGTAGGGATACACAGAGGGAAAGACTATAGAGAAAGAAAACCTCCAATTCTATGGGAATTTGTCCCGTTAAATAATGTGTACTGACATATTTGAACCAACAGTTAAAAAACAAACAGTAACAGATCTTTATTGAGCACCTTTTGCTTACAGGTTCTGAGGACTTAGCCGTTGATAAAACAAGAAGGAAAAAATAACCCCCAGAGATTACATTCAAGTATTGTGTAGATTCATTGTATTAATTTCTAATGTGCCAAGTCAATATATCTCTCTCCATCTGGTTGTTAAAGTATTTTAAATGGTTTTATTAAAACACAAATCACATGGATAATTGGTACAAAAAATAGTTAGAAAATGTGAATAGTATTTAGTACTTGATGCCACAACAGTGACCATCAGCAATAATAACTTAATTGTACATTTTACAATAACTGAAAGAGTATAATTGGACTGTTTGTAACACAAAGGATAACAGATTGAGGGGATGGATACCCCATTTTACAAGATGGGGTGTCTTTATCAAAATATCTCATGTCCTCCATAAATATATACACCTACTATGTACCCACAAAAATTAAAAATAAAAGATGTAATTTACATGCCATACAATTTACACATTTAAATTTTATAGTTTAATGGTTTTTAGTGTATTCAATTATATATGCAACCATCATCACTGTCAATTTAGACTTTTCAATCAGCCCGCAAGAAACCACATTCTATTATATATTTGTGGATTTGTCTGTTTCTCCATTCAGATCCATGCATTTTAATTGCATTTAATTTTAGGCTATCTTGTTTTGTGCTTACACATTTAGGATCGTCATGCCTTTTTGGTTGGTTAATCTATTTATCATTTTGTAATGTTCCTCTTTGTCACTACTAATTTTCATTGCACTAAAGTTCTACTGCTGCCACTGTGGCTGTAGACCCATCCTCTGCATCACACCCACAGCTGCATACTGGTGTGATGCAGGGGATGGGCTGGCCCTTGGATCTCTGGGGGTGACTCAGCAATAGACAGTTCAGGCAGCTTGCTCCATCAAGTATGGGTTTTCTCATTAAGTCCAGGCTGGGATTCTCATTCCCCTCCACTACACCCCCCTTCCCCCGAACTTATTCCCCAGAGCTAACCTCTTGGCAGTTCTGGGTTTCATATCTCTGTAATGTTCCATCCAGGATATATGGAAGATTAAAAATAAAATAAAATAAAATAAAATAAAAAACAACACACAAAATTCACCACGATTATGTTCTTCAGGTCCTGATGTCTCTAGGTATTTCACCTTTCTTTCCACCCTTCAGAATCCTTATTTCATTTTGAATTATTTCTAGGGCATTTGGTTTTATTAAGCAGAAAAGAAAAGGAAAAGGAAAGTCTAGGCCATCTTGTCTCAGAACCAGAGCTCTACATTCATATATAAAATATGTATTTAAGATTTGCATGCAGGAGGTTTATTGAAAAGTGTTCTTGTGATTAACACCTGTAATAGTGAAGGAAGCAGGATTGGCAGTGGCAGAAGTTCAATAGCAATGCAACCACTACAACTCCCTGTTGTGTATACAGGGAGTTCTGGAGCTGAAATGATCTTTCAGAGTTTCCAGGTGAAGCAAAGGGTGGAATATTTGTAACTTTTGCAATAATCACTGGAAGTACACTACCTCCAGGACAGAAGTACAATCTTGGGAGAGGTCGTTTACTTTTTGTTGTGAGCCATTGACAATCAACACTCCTGACAGTTTAGGGAATGAATTCCTAGATCTGCCAAATAGATGTCAGCACCCACTACACCTAGAAAACTTGCAAAACTTTCAGACTGAGACTCTAAATCAGTATATTCTGATTAGGAAAATCTATAGTTGAACATGGGATATCTGTACTTTAAAAATTTCCACAAGTATTTCTGGTATGCAACCGGGGTTGAATACTACCTGTCTATTTGATTAATTATCAGCATGGTTCTGATGGATACAGGCATGAAGGAGATGGAAAAGAAGAAAAAGATTAACATGAAGTAGGAAGAATCTGTGAACATGTTTAGAGAGCGTACATCTTTAATGAGTCATGAAGGAAATGTAATGATTTCATTGATCGTGATAAAGACAGAATTTTCAGTGAATACGTAATCAAGCAATATAAGTGAAAGCACAGCATGCACAAAAAATTCAAGAGGTAGTAATCACATAATGATTTTAATTGCATGCTTTATACACAGATCTGGGACTAATTTTCTGATATCATGTGCTGTGTGACATTCTGTAAGACAGTAGTCCCCAGCTTTTTCAGTACCAGGGACCAGTTTTGTGGAAGACAATTTTTCCATGGATGGGTACGGGGTGGGATGATACCATTCCACCTCAGATCAGATCATCAGATATTAGATTCTCATAAGGAGCACACAACTTAGACCCCCTACATGTGCAGTTCACAATAGGGTTCACACTCCTATGAGAATATAATGCCACTACTAATCTGACGGGCAGTAATTCTCACTAGCCTGCTGCTTACCTCCTGCTGTGCAGCCCAGTTCCTAACAGGTCACAGAGCAGTAACAGTCTGTGGCCCCAGGGTCAGGGATCCCTGATGTAAGACACTGAAACTTTCGAAGTCTTCTTTCCACGAAATAAAGTTCCTTCATTCAATAAAGATTTATTGAATGTCTACCATATACGAATCACTTCTCTAGGTACTGATGTACACTGTTGAACAAGACAGTCATGGTCCCCATTCTTGTGGGTATAATATGTAACTCTTAAAATTGTTGCCTGGATATGATATATTGCATATACAAGTACTTATCACGCTGCTTAGTACATGTGGGCTCAATGAGCTGCTTAGTACATGTGAGCTTAGTACATGTGAGCCAGCTGTTGTTTGTGTTAATAGCATAATTACACCTGGAGCAGGATGTCTAGTGACCTGTAAATTGATAGTAAAGATCAGTTACAGCAAGATATTGAAAATCAAATTTAAGATTTTTGACATACATTCATAAATTATAGAAAGGAGTTGTGGATTTTCTTTTTTAAGTTATATTTTATTTCTATTTGCAAATAATAATTTTATATATTTATGGGGTACAAGGTGGTGTTTTGTTACATGTCTACATTGTGGAATAATCAAATATGGTCAATAAACATTTTTATCACACCCAAATACTGCCATTTCTTTGTGGTGAGAGCATTTAAAATCCTTTTTTTCACTGTTTTGATATAAACAATATATTATTATTATCAATTACAAATTAGGTATAGAAGAAAAGTTCCCCAAGAAGAAAATCCATGTGTGACAATCCAACAGCTAACATCATACTCAATGTGAAAAGTTGAAGGCTTTTCCTCTAAGATAAGGAAAAAGACAAGAATGTGGTCTGTCTTTCTAAACATTTTTTAAACATGGTAAATACTTTTTAAAACATATTTTTAAACTTACTATTCAATACACCAAAACAGTCAAATGGGGAAAGTTAATTTCTTCAAGAATGGAAAGTGGAAAAGTTGCACATTTATATGAAGAAAAGTAATCTCACATCCTCATATCATACATAAAAGATAATTCAAGATGTAGTAGAGAGTTAAAGGTTAAATTTCAAAATACCAGGTAAAAGAAAACATACTACAATACCTCCATTAATTAAGTGAAGGGAAGGAAATCTTAAGTCATAAGAAATAATAAGCATAATAAAAAATATTGAAAAACTAGACTTCACCAAAATGTAAAACTTCTTAGCAAAATACCCTGTTAAGAAAATTAATAGACTGGGCGCGGTGGCTCACACCTGTAATCCTAGCACTTTGGGAGGCAGAGACAGGTGGATTGCCTGAGCTCAGGAGTTCGAGACCAGCCTGGGGAACATGGTGAAACTCCGTCTCTATTAAAAATACAAAAAAATTAGCTGGGCGTGTCATCATGTCCCTGTAGTCCCAGCTACTCAGGAGGCTGAGGCAGGAGAATTGCTTGAACCTGGGAGGCAGAGGTTGCAGTGAGCCAAGATTGCACCATTGCACTCCAGGACAAAGTGAGACCCCATCACAAAAAGAAAAGAAAAGAAAAGAAAAGAAAATTAGTAGGTTAGTCAAAAACTAGCAGAAAATATTCAAAAAATACAGATCTGACAAAATACTGGTATTGATCATATATTTTAAAAGCACAAATCTATTTAAAAACAACAGTTTTTAAACTAGGGAAATATTATAACACACTCCACTTAAACAAACGTTTTTGTTTAAGAAATAGGGAAGTATTCTAACAGATACTTCACCATTAACGTGAAAAAGTAATCAGAAAGATTTTTTCACATTAAATATAGAGTGTAGTGCATTCATCACAGTGGCTAAAATTACAAATAAAGGCTACCAACACTAAATGCCTTTTGAGTGTGAAGCAAATGAACTCTAATTGTTAGTAGGAGTGTAAAAAACCACACTGAATTTGATAAGTTTAGCAGATTCTTAAAAATCTAAATAATACTTATTCTTAATAGTCAAGAACTGTAAATACAGGCATCCATCAATAGGAGAAAAGATTGACATTACGTGGATAACTAATATTATTAGACCTATTAAACTCTTCTTCTGCCCCTAAATCCTTTTCAACCGTGGATCTTTTCAACTTTGCTGTAGATTTGCCTTTGCTGGAGTATGGTATAATTACAATTATGTGATATGAAGCCTTTTCTGACTGGTTTCTTTCACTTCACAATGTGCAGTTTAAATTCATCAATGTTTTCTGGGACTCGATAGTTCAATTTTAAAAATCAATAGTTTTTTTTTTTTTTTTTTAGTTGTTTTTGGCTTACAGAAAAATTGAGAAAAATGTACACGGAGCTTGCTCTGGGGTTTCTCCCCTTCCTCCAGTTCCCATTATTATTGGTATCTTGCATTAGTGTGGTGCATTTATTATAATTGATGAGTTAATATTAACATGTTTTTATTAACTAAAGTCCGTAATTCCCATTAGAGTTCACTCTTGGTGTTGTACACACTGTGGATTTTAACAAATTCTCATATACAGTGATGTGTATCTATAGTTTCATAAAGACAGTTTTAATGCTGTAAAAATCTACCATGATATGCTTATTCATCCCTCCCTCCTCCCCTCTAAAACCCTGGCAAACACTGATCTGTTTATTATCTAATTTTACTTTTCCCAGGATATGAAAAAAGTGAAATTATATGTGGCTCTTCCAGATCAATTCCTTTCAATTAGCAATGCACATGGAAGATGTATTTAAACATTCACTGTCAAAACCAATCACCTAGATTTTGTGCTGTTATGATCTCTGAGATCTATAGTTTTGTATTTCATATTTAGATCTATGATCCATTTTGAGTTTTGTGTGTGGTGAGAGAAAAACGTGTAAAATATGTGTTTAGGTTAATATATTTTTTGCATATGGAAGACCAAATATTCCAGCACCATTTGTTGAAAATACTGTTCTTTCTCCATTTAATTGACTTTGCTGTCTTGCCACAGGTCAGTTGAATATATTAGCATGGTTGGTTTACGGAATTTCTATATTGTTACCTGAATCTATCTTTCTATTATTTGCTAATACTATGTTGTCTTAATTACTGTAACTTTACAGTAAGTCTTGTCATCATGTAGTGGGTATCCTCAAACTACTTCTTTAGTATTGCGTTGTCTATTCTGTCTTTCGCTTTTCATATAAACTTTAGTGTTTTAATATATACAAACAGTTTTCTGAGTTCTAATATGGAGTGCATTGGATATGCAGATTAAGTTAACAAGAATTTGAGGGACGATAAGGAAGATTAGGAGCCTATACTGTCTTGTTCCCTTGTATGAAGCCCAGTGCGCTCTGCATCCCTTGCACACCCGTGCATCAGCACCTAATTCTTTTGCAAGGTAAGTAGTCCTACAGGATACCAACAGACTGGCAGAGGTTACATGTTCCTGATATCTAGTACAGTCTGGGAAAGAGAAAAAACGTTCCTTATTCCTGATATAACTTCCCCAGTCTCCCATCAATCAACACCAAAAGCCCAAGAGATATTAGCTACAAATTCCTGCCTGAGTCAGGGGCAACAGGGGCTTCTCTGGAGTCCCATATGTGCAGCTAGGCTCAAAGTTTAATTTATTAACCTTTCCCTCATTTTAACAGTAAAAAAACACGCTCCCTAGGTGGAGATTTTATACACTGGTGATACATGTGATGCATTTTAGAACATGTAGATACTAAGCACATTTACCGACCGCAGGCCCGCCTTTATATACTTGCATTCACCAGTATTTTATGAATATGTATGTACAGGTGGCATAAAGGGAATTTCCCTTAAGACCCTAGGGGCTGTCTTGCTTCTTGAGCAGCCTGCTCTGCCTCTCAGAGAGTACTTTTGCTTTGCAATAAACTTCTTTACTCTGACTTTGGACTCACGGTGAAGTCAAGAGATTGAATCAGGCAACTGACAACAAATGGACATATTAGCATTGAGTCTTCTAGTTCACAGACACAGAGTAACACTCCATCCATTTATTTCCTGATTTATTTATTATTCTCCATTTATTTAAAGGTTTGATTTCTTGCATAAGATTTTTGAAGTTTCCCCACATAGACCCTGTATATGTTTTAATAAATTTATATCTAAGTATTCCACTTTTGGGTGCTATATTAGTGGTGTGTTTTTTATTACAGTTCTAATTTTTATAACTCATTGTTGATATATAAGACATCAATTTATTTTTATTTATTTTCCTTTTATTCTGCAACCGTGCTATATTTATGTATTAGTTCCAGTAGTTATTTTGTCAACTCTTTGGGATTTTGCACATAGAGAACATGTCATCTATGAGTAAATACTGTCATTTTATTTATTCCCAGTCTATACATATTTTCTACACTTTTCTTGTCTTGTTGTACAAGCTAAGACATTCCAATAGTGTAATATGGAATAAGTGACAAGAGAGGACATTCTTGACTTATTATTGATGGTGTTCATACAGTTTCTCATCTGTAAGTATGATGATAGTTATTTGTGTGATGAACAGTGTTTTGTAAGTGTTCTTTCACAAGTATTTCTATTTTTTGTTTGCTGGGAGGGTTTTTCTTTGGGTCTAGTGATATAATCATATGACGTGATTATTTTTCTTATTCTGTTGTTATGGTAGACTACATTATTATTAGAATGCTGAAACAGATTTGCATACCTAGAGTACATTTTAGAAAATTTTACTGAATATAGATTTTTGGGTTTGTGGGGTTTTAAAAAAAAATTACTTTAAATATTTCATTACACTCTCTTCTTGCTTACATAGTTTTTGATGAGAAATGACTGCCGTTTTTAATTCTTTTTTTCCATGGTAAGGTACCAGTTTTTACTCCATTATTTATTTATTTCAAGATTTTCTCACTTTTTACTTTTCTACAGTTAAAACATATATGCCTAGGAGCTTCTTGTTAAGTTATCCAACTTGGTGTTTCCTGTGTTTCTTGAAACTGTGGTTTGCTATCTGTTACTAATTTTGAATTTTTCCAAGCATTATCAATTCAAGTACTCTGTTCTCCTTTTTTTCCCTTTGTTATTACAATTAAGAATATGTCTCACCTTTTGAAGCTGTTCCACAATTCTCTTCCATTTCTGTTTCATCAGTTTTTTGTAATCTTTGCACTCTAGTATGTAAAGCTTTTATTGCCTTATCATTAAGCTTGTCTAGTCTTTCTTTGTTCATATACTGATAAGCCTGTCAAGGGCCTTCATTTTGATTTTTAGAGTGGTTTTTATTTCTGGCAATTTTTTTCTTTTTCTTTTTTTTTTTTTTTTTAGTGCTTCCATCACTGTTCTTTTGTGTTACCTTTTTTCCTTTAGTATTTTAACATTTTAGTCACAGTTATTTTATATTGTCTATCTTACAACTGCAATATCTGTGTTGTACCTGAGTCTGGTTCTGATTCTTCCTTTGATTCTTAACACTGTGTTTCAGTTGCCTTTTTGCCTGCTTTATTTTTATTTTTCTTGAAAGGCAGACATTGTACCAGGTAATAATGTCGTGGGACTTTTTCCTTAGTTGAGCTAAAGACTTGAGTCCTTATCACAAGGCCACAAAAAATTAGGCTCACAGACAATCTGAAGAGTGAGGAGGGCAGGGTTTATCGGGTGAAAGAAAAAGAAGGAAATAGGGACTCTCCCCAAGGCCAGAGTCCCGGCTAGAGTGCTTCCTGCCTGGCAGATTGAACTCCAGGTTCCACCCAGGAAGAGGAGGGGCCAGGCTCTTCCCTGCTGCAAACCGCATGAGTCTCTCTGACTCCATTCCAGTGCACTGCTCTCAGTGTGCAGGCCGGCTGGAGTTTTTCTGGGGACCCTTTCCTACCTAGCTCTCTCAATAAGAACTGAGGTAAGTACAACTTTAGAAATTGGCCTTTGCTTCAAATTTCCTCACTATCCTTGTTGTTATTTCCACTGTTGTCTTTTGCTCAGAGAAAGCCTGTGCTGTTCAACTCTTTAAAAATTTTTTTTTTTTTTTTTTTTGAGACGGAGTCTCGCTCTGTCACCCAGGCTGGAGTGCAGTGGCCGGATCTCAGCTCACTGCAAGCTCCGCCTCCCGGGTTCACGCCATTCTCCTGCCTCAGCCTCCCGTGTAGCTGGGACTACAGGCGCCCGCCACCTCGCCCGGCTAGTTTTTTGTATTTTTTAGTAGAGACGGGGTTTCGCCGTGTTAGCCAGGATGGTCTCGATCTCCTGACCTCGTGATCCGCCCGTCTCGGCCTCCCAAAGTGCTGGGATTACAGGCTTGAGCCACCGCGCCCGGCCCAACTCTTTAAAATTTAATCCACTGTTATAGTACCGTAGGTGGTAAGTTATGAGGAAGTATATTGTTCTATAATCATCTGGGTAAACTTTAGTCTTTAAGTGGGCCTGTGTCTCAGCTCTGTAGCTTCACAAGTGTTTCTTCTGTGGTCTAGCCTTTTTCCCTGCTTGGTCCCTACTCCCTTATTTGGCTGCAGTATTATGAATTTATTTCCTAGAAGCACTGTTTAGTATTATGTTATCCTTTATGGTGTGAGATAGTAAGTCTGGAGAGGATTGGAGTGAAATCAAAACCCTTGCCCCACTTGGTATAAGGTTCTGGCAATGTATTTCTCTCTGGAGAGCATGCCTTTGTCATGGAGAAGGCTTTGGGTTTATTCCAAGATGATTATTTTTCTCTCCTGTTGCCAAAGCCATTAGGGATATATCTCAGATCTTCTCCTTGTTAACCTGTTCTAGTTCTCGTAGGTAAGGCCTGTGAAAGTGCAGGGGGCCCTAAAATGTGGCCCCTCAAAAGATTCTAATTTTTCTTCTAATCCATACTTAGTTTTCAACAATTCAATAAAATTACCACATAACTGCCCCTGAGAGTTCATGACTGCAGCAGCTTTCCTCCCAATTACCCAGACACAGTTTGTCTCTTTGCGGCAATCTAACTCTCTAGATTTCAAGTTGGCCGTTTGTCCTGGGACCTTAGTTCTGTGATAGGTCTAAAAAAAGTTATTGAATTCCAGCTGATTAAACTGTCTCCCATAAAGACTGAAGTGAGGATGCTAAATTTTATATGTTGGAGCTGAAATCAAAAGTCTCTGAAGACTTCATATTTATTTTTTATTCCTAAAATATTTCATGTTACATAGAGTTACTTTAAGTACATGTGAAATACTCCTGTATAAGCTACAAATTTTGTTTTTAGTGGTCTATTATAAACAGGTCATTAAAGTAAATGACTACCCAAATAGTGGCTAGTATGGTGTCATAATTTTTTTTTTTTTTTTTTTTTTTTGAGATGGAGTCTTGCTCTGTCACCCAGGCTGACGTGCAGCGGCACGATCTCAACTCACTACAATCTCTGTCTCCTGGGTTCAAGTGATTCTCCTGCCTCAGCTTCCCGAGTAGCTGGGATAACAGGTATATACCACCACACCTGGCTAATTTTTGTATTTTCAGTAGAGATGGAGTTTCGCCATGTTGACCAGGCTGGTCTTAAACTCCTGACCTCAGGTGATCCATCCGCCTAGGCCTCCGAAAGTAGTGGGATTACAGGCATGAGCCACCGCGCCCGACTGCCATCCTTTTTTATGACAATCTTTTTCCTTTTCTTAGATTTCATTACTTCATACACTCATACACACACACACTCACACACACACGTGTATAATATAGATACACACCTATAGCATATAATGTATTTAATAAATGAGAAAAATAACGAATAAGAGCAGCACAGACTAAAAAAACAAAACCAATACATGTTAACTGAGCCCTACTATGCATAATTGTTTATTTTTTACACAAAGAAGTATGAGACACATTTTCCATTAAAGAATGTCAATATAATTGCGACAAGACTTATGAAAACTTGAACACAGGAGTTAACAACACATTTACATATATCACTAAGACCTTCAGTTTTCCCTTCATTTCCTGACCATTTTGGTCCTAGTCAGCATGCATAACAGAGAAAGGTAGGACACTGCACCAGGCATAAGTGCTTCAGGGACAGAGATGAGATCTGAGAGCCCAGCAACATGAGGAAGGGATTCCTGCACACAGAGAGCCTTGCTTGAAGTGTCAGAGCCTGACAGTAGTGAGGATAGTGACCATGCTCAGAAAGGGACAGTAGGGCATGAAGATTAGCCTAAATAGGTTGACAAAGATTCGGCACAGATGTGTGAGCTACCATGAGGAGTCAGATCCCACGTATAGTGAGAAGTGCATCCATGTGGGTTGCAGAGAATAAAAGTGGACAGAGAATGGGAGACTTTTCGTATGTCCTATTGTCACAACTATATTTTAGTTTATTGAATGAAAAGATAATGCCTTCTACTGCTTTGTATAGCACATAGCAGGTAAATATATTAAGAATGGGAGACTGAGTTTTCATTGTCAGATAAGAAAATTACAAATATAGAAAAAAAACTACAATGCAACAAGTACCATTAGTGTGGAATTAGAGATATTAATATAAACTCATTGTCTTTAACATATAAAGGTTGATAAACATTGATTGATATATATTTGGATGCGCATATGTGTAAATGGATGATGCTCCCATAACAGTGTGTGTACTGACTACATGAATCTATGCTTTTAAAAACTATTCTCCACCAATGGGACCAGGGTTCTGTGGGGGAAATTGCTCTTTTTGTGGATAAGGAGGAAAAATACAAGATGCATCTAAAATATCTTGTGCCAGGAAGCAAGGGAGAACTCAAAGAATATTGGGAAATATTAAAATGACATATAAAATGGATCTTCATTGTCCAAACTGGGGAAATTTGAGCATCAAAATAAATAATGGCAATGATAAATTATAACCCATTGCATGAAACTGAGAACCAAGAGTCCTTAGAGATATAGTTAAATAAATTAATAAATGGGAAATTTGATGAGAAATAGGATATTTATGTAGTTGCAAAGTATTCCCTCATAAAACATTTATTATTATTATCATTATTATTATTTTTTTTTTGAGATGGAGTCTCGCTCTGTCACCCAGGCTGGAGTGCAGTGGCTGGATTTCAGCTCACTGCAAGCTCCGCCTCCCGGGTTTACGCCATTCTCCTGCCTCAGCCTCCCAAGTAGCTGGGACTACAGGCGCCCGCCACCTCGCCCGGCTAGTTTTTTGTATTTTTTAGTAGAGACAGGGAAAACATTTATTATCAATTGCAAAGCTGAAAAGATTAATTTTACATTGGTGAATACTGGCAGACAGCCCCTTAATCAACCGATCAACTACCATCAATAATGGGAAAAGTCTAAATCACACACCAGCTGATAGAATGCAATGGGAAGAATATAGCCTCACTCTGTGATATCATATCAAAGACTCATGACCTGAAACTAAATATCTAACCAGAAGAAATAACCAAACAATTTCACATTGAAGGAATTCTCCAAGATAACTTGTTTTTAATCTTCAAAAGTGTTGAAGTCATGAAATTCAAAGAAAGGCTAGAGAACTATTTTAGAGTGAAGACCAAAAGACCTGAAAACTAAAGGCAATATATGATTATGAACTGTATTCTTTTGATATAAAGGACACTATGTGAATACATTGAGAAATTTTAATTGGAAAAGAGCATAATAAACTATTAGTGGTAATTTCCTAACTTTGATATTTATGTTATGGTAATACAGAGAATCCTCCCTTCTCTTGTAGGAAAAAACATTAAAGCATCTGGGATACTGGAGAATCATTTTGCCAACTTAGACTCACATTTTTCAGTAAGAAAATTATTTAAATGGTAACTCTAACTTTTGAGATTGTTTATAAAGAATAAAAATATGCTAGTATCATCAAAAGTGCATGATTTGAGACTTCCGATTTAAGTTCAAAGACGTACAGATCTGGGAAGAATATCGGTACCTAGGAAAACTTAGATGAACCGCAAATTAATTCCTTTATTAAATCCATAGGAGAACTGCAGCCACAGGGCAATTAGCTAATAAGAAATCTTGTAAACTAACATGAGCTTTCAGGGAGAAACAAAACTTGAGAGTGTTTCCTTACTGGGACTGATACTACCAGGTATCATATACAACAGTAATAAAATCAAGCTAAAAAATCAATGAATTGCTAAAGGGTGAATGTGGACTAATTGGTAAAGGCTAAAGGCTTGAGAGTGTGAAGCCCCTGAAGTTTCCAAATATAGGACGTTTCACACCCTCTTTTAGGCTTTTCTTCCAAAAATTCCACCAGATGCTCACAGAAAAGATTGTCACAAATACTAAAATGTTTCCCCTCTTGGCTATGGGTTAGAAGAGGGACAGAACTGTCACTGGCAAAATTCTGTACAACTTGCATCCCCTATGTTCCTTAATCTGTATTGGGGAGGATAGTTACCTTAAACTATATTGGAGAAACAACAAAACTGTCACCTTGACTCAATGGTGAAGGAACAGAAGAGAAGAATTAGCTACACCCCTGGTGGAGGGGCAAGACTATTACTGCACCTAGGACTAGAAATAGAGAGTAGACAGCAGCAATTATAAAGGCCATGTCCCCAAGATCCAGTGACAGAGTGCATGCCTAAAACCAAGGCTTAATCAGAACATCAGATAATGCCTCAATATGTCACCACCCAGTATCAAGTTAACAAGCGTTGAGTGAAAATAAGAGTAAAATACAGCTTGAAGAGCTACAAGAGACAGGTTTTCTCTGGGGTACAACAACAACAACAAAAGAAAAGACACAGAACCAAAACCCAAATAGAAGCAGACATTGCAAAAATAACTTCTGTTAAACTATTCCACTTTTTAAACACAACATATCACTGAGGAATTTACAGCCTAAGATGCAGTTGCCATAAGCTTAACAACACCAGCTCACTCCTGACTATACCAACACAAACTTTAGCAACAAAGGTCTAGCTGAAGAAAATGTGTGTTCATCATTAAGTATAAAAAATATTTAGCTCATTATTTACTGCCCTTTCTAACATGCCTGGCTTTCACAAAAATTATAAGAAATATTAGAAAGGAAGAAAAACACACTTTCAAGTGGTATGACAATTATTAAAACAAGACTCAGATATGACAAAGATGTTGACATTATTTCACAGAACATATTTAAAATAATAATGAAATGTTTGTCTCTAATGATAAAAGTAGATGACATGAAATATCAGAGTACTTTCAACAAGCTCATTGATAACTTGAATATAAATGAGGAAAGCATTCATGAACTTGAAGATAGATCAAGTAAAATTACCCAAATCAAAACACAGAGAGAAAAACGTGTGTGTGTATGTGTGTGTGCATGCGTGGGTTTGTGTTTCTGTTTGTTGGGGGATCATGACAGTACATTAGAGAAATATTGTGTTAACGAGAATATCATGAGATTTGCAGAGGAATAAAGGAGAACTTTACTTTCTAAATTAAAAAAGAAACAGGAGAAAAACAACAAAGGAGTTGTACATAGGAGAAAAAACAATCTGAAGATTGAGGAGGCACAACCTTCATTGCAAATGAAAGTGTGCGCTCTGAAGAAGAAAGAGAGGTCTGGCTTAAATAAGGAAAGTTCTTGCCTTGTTCTCAATCAGGTTCATTTATGCAAATAAAGGATTCAAACTTGTTCAGTTATGAATGACCAAAATAGTCGAGCCCCGATTGGGTGGTTTTCAATCCCCAAACCAAAAGCCTCTGTCAGATGTTTCTTTCAAACAGCAAAGAGGAGGAAGACAATTCTGGCTGTAATTTATCTTGGCAGTAAAAACAGAAACTGGTTTGGCTTGATTGTAGAAAGGGAGGTGTTGTGATGGCTGTCTGGTTCTGTTTTAACTTTGAATACCTCAGTTAGCCATGGGGAGTCTGTTTGTCTGTTGGCCAGGTGCATACAGAAACCCAGATGTAAAGAAGAGAGATAACAGAATAATATATATGTATACATATATATATATTTGAAGTAATGTGTCCGGAATTGGTTCCTTGAGGTGGGTTCTTTGTCTTGCTGACTTCAAGAATGAAGTCACGGACCCTCGTGGTGAGTGTTACAGTTCTTGGAGATGGTATGTCAGGAATTTGTTCCTTCAGATGTTCAGATGTGTCCAGAGTTTCTTCCTTTCAGTGGGTTCGTGGTCTTACTTGACTTCAGGAGTGAAGCCGCAGACCTTTGCAGTGAGTGTTACAGCTCTTAAAGGTGGCGCGTCCAGAGTTGTTTGTTCCCCCCAGTGGGTTCGTGGGCTCACTGACTTCAGGGGTGAGGCTGCAGACCTTTGCAGCGAGTGTTACAGCCCTTAAAGGTAGTGCAGACCCAAAGAGTGAACACCAGCAAGACTTATTATGAAGAGTGCAACAGCAAAGCTTCCACAGCATGGAAGGGGACCGAAGGAGGTTGCTGCTGCTGGCTGGGGTGGCCAACTTTTATTCCTTTATTTGGCCCCGCCCACATCCTGCTGATTGGCCCGTTTTACAGAGCACTGATTGGTCCATTTTACAGAGTGCTGATCGGTGCATTTACAATCCTTTAGCTAGACACAAAAGTTCTCCCAGTCCCCATCTGAAGCAGAAGCTCAGCTGACTTCACCTCTCAGTAACAATAACCAAGATTTCCTCAAAATTAATGACAGACTCCAAAATCAAGAAGTAACTATAAAAATGATCAACCAGTAGCCCTTGGGGTTTTCTGCCTATGGAGTAGCCATTCTTTTATTTCTTTACTTTCTTAATAAACTTGCTTTGACTTTGCTCTGTGGACTGGTCTCAAATTCTTTCTTGTGCAGGATCCTAGAACCCCCTCTTGGGGTCTGGATTGGTACCCCTTTTGTGTAACAACTTTCTGGCAAACGCTGAATGGACAATACTGAGGGGACCCCCCCCACCCCAAAGGAAACAGACTGCAGCACTTATTAACCAACTTTAAGTAAGTGGTGGAGTACCCGGGTAGATAATGGGATTGAGTTAGAGGCCCAACTTAGGGTAGTTTGAGTCTCTCCTAAGACAGAGAAGCTTAAAGGCCTCTCTTCATAAAAGGCAAGGATGCTCGTCCAAACATGGATTCAAGGCTCAAGGTTAGAGTCCTTCCTAAGATTTAGGGGATTGGAGGACCCTCTCAATAAAGTTCCTCTAAGCTAAGAATGGGTTTGGCACTATGGGATGCTAGCTGCTCTTCTCTCTGGATTAATCTGCCCTGCACTCTTTGCTGACAGCTATGGGTGACAGGATTAGGCAGGTACAGGATCACCGGACACAGGGAGATTTTTTCTCTCCCCAAAAGAGGACACTTCAGAGCTGATGGGGCTGCCAGAAAAGATCCTTTCATGGCCCACAAGCAGCTGCCTGAACTTTTGACTCAGCATCACTGCAATGGGTGGGTATTTCTCTGACCTCTCTGAGTGCCTCACCTTCCCTACCCTGCCACAGACAATGCCTTTGTCTCTCTCTTTCTCTCCTTTCCCTTTATTATCTTTTCTATTACTCAGGGCGACCTTCTTGCCCAGTGACCCCGTGTTGAAATTCCTAATCGGAGGTTGAATTAACGATGATGGGGCCCAACCTAGGGCAACTTGGAACCTTGCCAGTTTGATATTGGGTGCTAAGCAGAGTGGCTAATGTCTATGTTTTGTCACATGTGTTTTGCTCTGGCCAGAATGGAAAAAGATAATTTTTCCTTTGTGTTGTGGCTTGTCCCCCAAAGCTACAGTGCAAAAAGTCAGGTCACTAAGGTCACTCAGGGAAAGGGAACCCAGAGCCGGGCATGCTAACAAAAGGGTAAGAATTTCTTGCCAGTCAGACTTCTGGCCTCTCTCTGTGCAAACTGGTTAAATAAATGGTAAAAATCACTGTTTTTCTCCTCTGTAGAATTTTGATTAGTGGGAAAGAACATTTGTGAGGCTAGTCTTAAGCTGTAGCGAATCTGGTGTGCTTTGTGTGGCTTTCTGTATTGTTCTGTCATAAAGAGTGGTACCTTAGGATAGAATGTGGGCCTAGGACACCTGTAAGCTTGTCGATAAAGAGGGCCCAGCAAACTGGTCAGTCATGTCCTTGGGAGCTTGACCTCATAACCACGTGACAGTACTTTTTCTTGGTCTCCACCACCACAGTGGTGGCCCAAGTTCAGGGTTCAATTCCTGTCTTAGGGAATGAGACCTTTCTGGTTTGATACCTGTGTGATCTTTACCATTTGTTGATTCTCTACCCCTCGACAATCTGTCTTGAATTTTTGTTTCTCTGAGCACAGAAATAAATACTACTTGGCCTGGCTAAAGTCAGATAATAAGAAATTTCAAAGGACTTTTATAAAGAGTGCTATAGCTAAAAGTCAGCTTAATTAAAACCAGATATTCAAACTCTCACAGACTTCATCTCCTTCGGAAAAACAGAGGAGGCATCACAGACCCAATTTTGGGAGAAAAACAAAACAAACAAGCGAAAAAAACACTTCAGTTTTCCTCATGAAACCCCAGGAATTGGAAGTGGATAGATTCCTCTTAAAATCTAAGGCTTTGTTCTGTTTTGCATTGCATTATCTGACCTTTTTTGACCTTGGGGAGTATCAGAAATTACTTCAAATTACGAGAGAACTTTGATGTGTAATAACTAGGTAGGAAATATAGTTTTGGGGATTGCTAATGGCAGTTATGGGGTGATACTCATCTCTGTGCACATTTGGATCAGAGAAGCATGTTCTTGACTACCTGAAAAGTATGGAAATGTCTCCACCCCACACTCTGAGATAAGACTCCCATGGGAGATGGTCTGATTCTCTTTTTGGGATCCAGAATCTGGTACAACTACGGGACCCTTAATTTCTAGAGATCTATTTTGCCTTCCAGTTGTGCCTGCCTGTTAGGCTGCAGAAACTGCATGCTTTCCTGGCCCTGTTCCTCCAAAGGTTCCACCCTGAAGCCAATAATCCAATTAGGAAGCTGGTAAATGAAAACTCTTACAAGTACTGGATCTTACTCTGTATCAATATTTATATGTGCTGTGTGTGGTATAAAAAAAAAAAAAAAAACTTTAATTCATTTAAAAATAGTAAGTGTTTAAATCACATATTTTATCAGAAAATTAAAAAGTGCAATGTCTTTTAGTTCATGAGACTTAAATAATCTTTGAGAAATAGAAACAGCTTTAAAGATTATTGGTAAAATAAAGATATTTGGTCTAAATTAGGTAGGCCAGATATTAAGTTTACTAATGCTTTAAGGTCATAAACTGCTTCTTTGACTTTTGAAAATTGTTCACTTTACCAACTTTGACGCATTAGATTCTTGATAAGGCATAGAGACATGTGGAGAGCCATGCACCCTAGCTATGCTGGACCGATTAAGCCCTTATCTGTACTTCTGTCTGATGTCCTAAGCTCCACACCTGATACATTATTACAATCGCCTACTAACCAGGTTTTTCACCAAAAGCAAAAGTTCCTAAGAGTTAGCAGTGTAACATGTATTTGAGGCTACTAAAGAAACAGTTCTACATGCAAGGCATGTAAGGAATGTAGAATACACTTTTGGTAAAAGATTATAAGAAGGCATGGGAATGTGGATTTCTTACTTAAGTTTAGAGGGTTAAAATATTGTTTTAAGTTAGAATTTTGTAAAATAAATTCTATGTGTGAACATATTGACTAAATTAAAAGGAGTATACAGTTTTCCTGGAAACTGAACATTTATTGAACAATTGAATGAAAATAAAAGCACAACAGGTTTTTCTTAACACTGATCTCTGCTTTTTAATAAAAACTTGTAAAGACTTACAAAAGGCTTATGAGAATCTTTACCTTACAGTCAAACATTAAAATTGGTTAGAAATGTCTATAAGGTTTTATTAAGGATGGGTTTAACATTAATAGTGCATTAATGTAAAAATGACATTTGACTTATTTGGTATAAAAATCATACAGAAAACATTGTCAAATATGAAATGGTGTTTGGCTTTCTTTGGGTTGTATTTGTATAAATGTGTCATTGGTATGTGTTCCAAAATTATGAGAAATTCCCATAATTCTGATGTGGCTTAGTGTATGTTATTAATAATTATAATTGTTATGTGAAATTGTTGTATGCCACAGAGTAACCAAAATTACTAGTCAACTGTGGCTTTAATAGAGGCTGCCATAAGACATTTTATCATCCACAGACAATTGTTGTCTTGTATGGAACAGAGTTCAATCAAAGTCAATTTAAAAAGCCTATGTGAAAAATAGTTATTCTTGCTCCACTTTATTCAAATAATCAGGCCAAGTATAACAAAGCAAGTCAGTCTTACTATGATTTCTCTTTATTGAAACTGGGAGACTGGAGAAATAAACTATATTTCAATAACTATGGTACACTCATTATTAGATTCTGGTCTCATCAGATGTGGAATATATTTGCTACTGTACTCTTTGTGTAGGAATGAAGGATAAGCTTACTCAATATTTTCTTAAATTGAACAATTAATAAAATATAACCTTTTGTAGGAACTCAGAGTTATGAGTGGCCTTCACCATACTGACACTTTATGACTGGGCTCCTCTCTACTTGTAATACAAGAGACCGTAATAGCTAGGCAGGAATACCATCACCCCTATTCAGCCTGCAGAAGTTACAGAAAATGGATCTTTGCCCCTCTACAATTCTTAGGATTAAGGGATCTCTTATAAAAGAGATGGGGGAAATGCCAGAGGTGTTTGAACCAGATAAATTCCAACTTAAATAGGAGCTGGGTAAAATAAGGCTGAGGCATACTGGGTTGCATTCCCAGATGGTTAGGCCTTCTAAGTCACAGAATGAGTTAGAAGATTGGCACAAGGTCATAAAAACCTTGCTGGTAAAACAGGTTGCAGTAAAGAAGCTGGCTAAACCCCAGCAAAACCAAGAGGGCAATGAGAATGACCTCTGGTTGTCCTCACAGCTACACTCTCATCAGTGCCATGACAATTTATAAATGCCATGGCAATGTCAGGAATTTTAGACCTATATGGTCTAAAAATGGGGGGAACCTCAGATCTGGGAATCGCCCACCGCTTTCCTGAAAAACTCATGAATAATAAAAATGGGCAATAACCAAAGAAATGGTTTTTATGGTTATTTTTATGTTTCTTTTTATGATTATTTCTTGGTTAGCCATTCTTTTATTTCTTTACTTTCTTAATAGACTTGTTTTCACTTTGCTTTATGGACTCGCCTCAAATTCTGTCTTCTGTGAAATCCAAGAGACCTCTCTTGAGGTCTGGATTGGGACACCTTTCCAGTTACACTACCAGTTCTAGCCTACTAGAAATGGTAAAAAATCAGGAAGAACAGATATGATAAAGGTCAGAGACTTGATTCTATAAAAATTAATGAAGAATACAGTAAATAGATTAAATAAAAGTAAAATTAAATGGGTTATTTTAATTTTAATTGCTCTAAAAGACAACTAACTTCTATTTTTGTGTTATTAGCATATGCAAAACTAAAATATATTACAAAATAGCACCAAGAAAGTGAGGGACGAGTTGAACAAATACTGTAATAAGTTTCTTCACAATGAAAAAAAAAAAAAAAAAAAAGGGCCGGGCGCGGTGGCTCAAGCCTGTAATCTCAGCACTTTGGGAGGCCGAGGCGGGCGAATCACGAGGTCAGAAGATCGAGACCATCCTGGCTAACCCGGTGAAACCCCGTCTCTACTAAAAAATACAAAAAACTAGCCGGGCGAGGTGGGCGCCTGTAGTCCCAGCTACTCCGGAGGCTGAGGCAGGAGAATGGCGTAAACCCGGGAGGCGGAGCTTGCAGTGAGCTGAGATCCGGCCACTGCACTCCAGCCTGGGCGACAGAGCAAGACTCCGTCTCAAAAAAAAAAAAAAAATTCAAAATCAACAACTCTTTGCTATGTCAGAGAACTGAGGTCATAGAACAAACTGCTGCCCTGAACACTGGAGAGACAGACAGCTTACTGGACAAAAGTTTAGGAGCAGAAGTCCACACTTGAATTTAGTATTGGTTAGAACACTTTAACTTTAATTGACATATTGCTGGAGGTTAAGTGTAGACAGACTTGACAGGAGGCCCAGTGGGTATAATCAAATTCAACTTTATGAAATTTTGCCAAATTTCCCCCCTAAAATAGTTATACTTCTTTATATCTGTACCATATGTGTCTGAGAGTACCCAGGACTCTACACTGCTGCTAACACTTTGTAGTGTCAAACTTTGTTTTGCTATGTTCATAATAAACAAGACACGGAAACAGTGTGATTCTGAGTTTTCCTGATTATAAATGAGATTGAGGATTCATCCATGTTTCCCAGTCATGTAAGTGACTTGTGTGAGTTGACTGCCTATATCCTTTGCTTATTTTTCCTTTTCTTAAATACATTGATTTGTAGAAGTTGTTTATATGTTCCAGAATCTAATCACTTCATGTTTATAAGCACTGAAACTACATTGCCTAACTGTCATTGGTTTATTGTTAAATTGTGGAAATAGTATCATTATACAAACTTTTTTACAACTCAAATTTATCAGTACAATTTTCAGTCTTTTCCTTTATGCTCGTACATTCTTAATATCAGGAAATTTTGACTTAAACTAATTCAACAAAAGACTTACTAAAATGTTCTTAAAATACTTTAAGCTTTGCCTTTCACATTTAGGTCTGTGATCTTTTTGTTAATCACTGATTTGTTATTTGTTTTATTTTCTGTTTGTTTGTATGCTACAATTAAAGGCTCAGTTATTTTCCCACTTAGAGAATCTGTAGTTCCAATACCAGCTTAAAAAAATTTTTTTTGTCTATTTAAAAAATATGTTATATGTTGACAAATTACAGTTGTATATATTTATAAAGTACAAAGTGGTATTATTATTTGTAATACAATGTGAAATAATTAAATTAAACTAATTAGCATATATGGAACCACAGATATTTAATATTCTTTTGTGATGAAAATGTTAAACATTTAGTCTTTTAGTGATACTGAAATCACTCTTTTAGTGATACTTAGTGCACTGGGGTTATTACTCTTTTAGTGATACTTAGTGCACTGGGATGAACATGGGTCACTGCAGTCCAGACCTTCCAGGCTCAAGTGATCCTCCCATCTCAGCCTCCAGAGTAGCTGGGACCACAGATGTGCACCACATTTCCTGGTTGTTAAAAATATATATAAGTATGTATTTTGTAGAGACAGGGTCTCCCTACATTGCCCAGGCTAGTCTCGAACTACTGGGCTTAAGTGATTATCCTGCCTCTGCCCCCCAAAGTGTTGGGATTACAGACATGAGTCATGATACCAAGCCTTGCTAATTTATTAATCATATTATTGTTTTATGTCATCAAAACATGGAATTGTTGTAAATAGAATAAAAGTAATGTCTTAAGATAGTTTTCTTCTTTTGAAAAATATTATTTTTTCAGGTCATTAAAGAATATTAGTGTTTATTTCTGTGTATTATGTATGCATTTATAATTCTTTCTTTGCACAATGTATATGTCTTGACTTTTTAAATGTTATTTTCTTAATTTGTATAAGCTCTTTCTATATCAGGAATATTACATATTGTTTATGATACAAATATTATAACTTTTCCAACTGGTTATTTCACCTATTTTTTTATTTTTAGACAATATAATTTATTAAAAACAAGCAAAATGTAGTGAATAATAAATATGAAAATGGAAATCAATACAATAAAGACTAGAAAATAATAGACAGAAAACAATACAACCAAATTTTGCTTATATGAAAACATTAACAAATTGGCAACTATGGCTAGACTTACCAAAAATAAAAATAGAGATGACTCAAATGAGTTAAATTTAGAATAAAAGAGGGGTATTTTTACAGATGTTATGGAAATAAAGATGATTATAAGAAATAACATGAACAACTGTATGAAAGCAATTTAGATACCTTAGATGACATAGATTACCACAAATGCAAAACCTCTAAAACCCACTTAAGAGGAAACAGAAAATATATTGAATATATTCCAATCTGTAACAATAAAGCTTTTATAGTGGTAATTTTAAAACTTCCCATAAATAAGAGTCAAGGACTAAGTGCCCTTATTGTTTAATTTTACCAAAAGATTAAGTAATCAACACCAATCTTAAAAACACATTTACAAGAAAATAAAAGAGAAAAAAATAACCCATTATATATGGCCTGATTAAAAAATATAGACAATGTCATCTCAAGAAAAGAAAAACTACTACATACCAATATTTCTTACCAATATATGTGCAGTTATCTTCAAGTAAATATAAGTAAACCAAATCCAACAACATATAAAAAAGATTAGAGACCACTGGCATAGGCACAAGCAGGAATGCTACAGCCCCACTCCTGCCAGTGTGCCATGCCAGCCCATGCATGTGCACCCCACCACACTGCTGCAGCTGCTGGCACACGCGAGCAAACATGGATCCCACTGCCACTATGCCAACAAGATGCTTTAGCCATCACTGCCAATCAAAGTGTTGTAGCTAGTGGACTGGGAACATATTGGAACCTCCAGCACAGCAGGTTTTTAAACTCGAGGGCCACAGAACAAAGCAAGGGGCCAACAAAGCAAGGGGCCCCCTCAGAGTTAGCACACAGAGTCTAAGAGTTGAGACTTATCCCCTTAAAATCTTCCAGAAATGAAGCTCGTTGATTGAACCTACTTTATTCCACAATCAAACCCCCAAAGGCATCAAAGAAGATAAAAGCAAAAACCACATCCAAAGGAAGACAACTTCAAAGACTGAAGGAACATCAGCCTACAATGATAATAAATAACCAGCACAAGAACTCTAGTAACCCCAAAAGACACAGTGTACTATTTTCTCCAAACAAACCCACTAGTTCCTCAGCAATGTTTCCTAACCAGGTTGAAATGGCTGAAATGGCAGAAATAGAATTCAGAAAATATATAGGAATGAAGATCATTGAGCTTTGGAAAAATTTGAAACCCAATCCAAGGAATCTAAGGATACGATAAAACAATGAGCTCAAAGACAAAATGACCTCTTTAAGAAGAAAACTAAACGGATCCAATAGAGCTGAAAAACTCATTTCAAATATTTCATAATACAATCTCAAGTATTAACAGTAGAATCAACCAAGGTGAGGGACAAATCTCAGAGCATTAAGACCAGGTCTTTGAAAACACTCGGGTAAAAATAAAGAGAAAAGAATAAAGAAGATTGAAAAAAAATTCTGAGACATACAGGATTATGTAAAGAGTGCAAATTAATGACTCATTTACATCCCTGAAACAAGAAGCAAAAACAAGTATCTTGGAAAAGATATTTGAAAATATAATCAATAAAAATTTCCCCAATTTTGCTAGAGAAGCCAGTATTAAAATTCAAGAAGTGCAGGGACCCCGGAAGATACTATACAAGAAAACGATCCCTAACACACATTGTTATCAGATTCTTCAAGGTTGCAATAAAGAAAAAAATGATAAAGGCAGCAAAAGAGTAGGAGCAGGTCACCTACAAATTGTATCCCATCAGACTAATAGTGGATCTTTCAGCAGAAACACTAAAATCCAGAAGACATTGGTGGCCTATATACATTATTCATAAAGGAAATAAATTTCAACCACAAACTTTATTCCTGCCAAAATAAGCTTAATGCATGAAGGAGAAATAAGATCATTTTCAGAAAAACAAATGCTAATGAAATTCATTACGAACAGTTCTGCTTTACAAGAAGTCCTTAAGGGAGTGCTAAATATGGAAAGACCATTACCAGCTACCAGAAAAAGACACTTAAGTGCATGAATCATTGACATATAAAGCAAGTACACAATCAACTCTGCATATTAGCCAGCTAGGAACAAGATGACAGAATCAAATCTGTACATATCAAGATTAACCTTGAATGTAAATGAGCTAAATGCCCCAAATAAAAGGCACAGAGTGGCAAGTTGCATAAAAAAGGAAGACCCAATGGTATCCTGTCTTCAAAAGATCTCTCTCACATGCAATTACACCCATAGGTTCAAAGAGAATGGATGCAGAAAAAGCTGGTAAGTAAACAGAAAACGGAAAAAAAGCTAGGATTGCTATTCTAATTTCAGACAAAACAGACTTTAAACCAACAAAGATCAAAAATGACAAAGAAAGGAATTACATATTTGTAAAGTATTTAATTCAACAAGAAGATATTACTATCTTAAGAATATATGCACCCAAAACAGGAGCACACAGATTTACATACTTAGTACTTAGAAACCTATAAGGAGACTTAGATTACCACACAATAATAGTGGAAGCTTCCGTACTCCAGAGACAGTATTAGACAGATCATCGGGACAGAAAAATAACAAAGATGTTTGTGACCTGAACTCAACACTTGACCAAATAGACCTATTACACATCTACAGAACTCTCCACCCCAAAACAACAGCATATACACTCTCCTCATCTGCACATAGCACATACTCTAAAATGGAGCACAAAATCCATCATAAAAAAAATTCTCAACAAATTTTAAAACAAAATTATACCAACCACACTCAGACCACAGCACAATAAATATATAAATCAATACTAAGAAAATTCCTCAAAATCTTACAATTACATGGAAATTAACGTGCTCCTGAATTACTTTTTGGTAACTTTTTGATAAATATTGAAATTAAGGCAGGAATCAAGAAATTCTTTGAAACTAATGAGAACAAAGGTACAACATGTCAGAATCTCTGGTACGTAGATAAAGTAATGTTAAGAGGGAATTTTACATTGCTAAATGCACATATCAAAAAGTTAGAAAGATCTCCAGTTAACAACTTAACGCCACAACTGGAAGAACTAGAAAAAAAAAAAAAAAACAGAGCAAACCAACTCCAAAGGTAGCAGAAGACAAGACATAACCAAAGTAAGGACTGAATTGAAGGAAATTGAGACACAGGAAACCATACAAAGGATCAACAAATCTAGGTGTTGATTATTTGAAAACAATAGATTGATAGACCACTGAATACACTAGTATAAAAAGATATGATCTAAATAAATAAAATCAGAAATGACAAACGGGATGTTACCACAACCTCCAGAAATACAAAATTCCTCAGAGATTGTTCTGAACACCTCTACGCACCAAGCTAAAACACTTGGAAAAAATTAAATTCCTAGAAACATAGAACATGTCTATACTGAACTACAAAAGTATTGAATCTCTGAACAGACCAATCATAAGTTCCAAAATTGAATCAATAATAGAAAGCCTACCAACCAAAAGAAGCTGAGGACCAGATTGATTCACAGCTTGATTTCTACAATTATAAAGAAAGGCTGATACCATTCCTACTAACACTAATCTAAAATATTGAGGAGGAGGGACTGCTACCTAACACATTCTAAGAGGCCAGCATCACTCTGATAACAAAACCTGATAAAGACACAAAAATAAAGCTTTAGACTAATATATTTGATAAACAGAGATGGAAAAATCCTCAACAAAGTACTTACAAACAAAATTTGGTAGTGCATCAAAGAGCTAATCCATCATTATCAAGTAAGCTTTATCCCTACGGTGAAAGATTGTTTCTGCATATGAAAATCAATAAATATAATTCATTACATAAATGGAACTAAAAACAAAACCAACACAATTTTCTCAATAGATGCAGAAAAGGCTTTTGATAAAATTTAACAGCCGTTCATCTTAAAATCCTCAACTAGCAAGGTATTGAGGAAACATATGACAAAAAAGCTTTCTATGACAAACACACAATCAACATCATACTGAATGGGCAAATGCTGGGAACATTCACCTTGAGAACTGGAACAAGACAAAGATGCCCACTCTCATCACTTCTACTCAACATAAGACTGGACTAGATATTCTATGCAAGGCAAGAAAAAGTAATAAATGATATCCTTTTAGCAAGAGAGGAAGTCAAACCATCTTTTTGCACCTAATATGATTCTATACCTAGAAAATTCCATAGTCTCTTCCCAAGAGCTCCTAAGTCTGATAAACAACCTTAGAAAATTACCTGGATACAAAATCAATGTGCAGAAATTAGTAGCATTTCTGTGCACCAACAACAACTAAGGTGAGAGGCTAATCAAGAACATAATATCATTCACAATAGCCGGAAAAAAAAAATACCATGGAATACAGCTAACTAGGGAGGTGAAAATCTGCACTAAGAATTATAAAACACTGCTTGAAGTCAGAGATGACACAAACAAATGGAAAACATAGTATGCTCGTGGACAGGAAGACTCAATATTGTTGAAATGATCCTACTGCCCAAAGCAATTTATGGATTCAATGCTATTCCTTATCAAACTGCCAATGATATTCCTTACAGAATTAGAAAAACTTTTGTAAAATGTATATGGAACCAAAAAGAGCCAGAATAGCCAAAGAAAAATGAACAAAGTTGGAGAAATCACATTACCCAGCTTCAAACTATAATACAAGGCTACAGTAACCAGAACAGAATGGTACTTGTCGAAAAATAGACACACAGACAAATTGAACAGAATAGAGAGCCTAGAAATAAAGCTGCATACCTACAACCATCTGATCTTCAACAAATTTGGCAAAAAAAAAAAAAAAAAAAAAGCAACAGTGAAAACACTCCATATTTAATAAGTGGTGATGTAATAACTGGCTAGCCATATGCAGAAGATTGAAATGGGATTCATTCTTTGTGTCATATACAAAAATCAACTCAAGGTGAATCAAAGACTTAAATGTAAAACCTAAAACTATAAAATCCTTGGAATATAACTTAGGAAATATCTTGTTCATAGGATCTGGCAAAGATTTCGTAATAAAGACGGCAAAAGCAATTGCAACACAAACATAAATTAACAAGTGGGACCTAATCAAATTAAGAGCCTCTATACTACAAAATAAACTATCAATACGGTAAACAGACAACCTACCAAATGGGAGAAAATATTTGCAAACTATGTGTCTGCTGATGGTCTAATAGCCAGAATCTGTAAGAAACTAACAAATTAACAAACAAAAAAGAAATAACCCCATTAAAAATGAACAAAGAACATTAACAGACACTTTTCAAGAAAACTTACACGCAGCCAACAAGCACATAAAAAATGCTCAACATCACTATTTGTTAGAGAAATGCAAGTCACAACCATAATGAGATACCATCTCACACAAGTCAGTATGGGCATTATTAAAAAGTCAAAAAATAACAGATGCTGGTGAAGTTGTAGAGAAAAGGAAACACTTATATATAGCTTGTGGGAATGTAAAGCAGTTCAGTCACTGTAGCAAACAGTTGTCAATTTCTTGAAAAAATTAAAACAGAACTACCATTTGACCCAGTAATCCCATTATTGGTTATATACTCAATGAAATATAAATCATTCTACTATAAAGACACATGCATACATATATTCATCGTGACATTATTGACAATAACAGAGACGTGGAATTAAACTAAATGTTCAACAGTGGTAAACTGGAATTATCAAAAATGTGGAAAATAAACAGAAAGGAATACTATGCAGCCATAAAAAAGAATGAGATTAAAGACTTAAACATAAGACCTAAAACCATAAAAATCTAGAAGAAAACCGAGGCAATACCATTCAGGACATAGGCATGAGCTAAGACTTCGAGTCTAAAACACTGAAAGCAATGACAACAAAAGCCAAAATTGACAAATCGGATCTGATTAAACTAAAGAGCTTCTGCACAGCCAAAGAAACTATCATCAGAGTGAACAGACAATGCACAGAATGGGAGAAAATTTTTGCAATCTATCCATCTGACAAAGGGCTAATATCCAGAAACTACAAAGAACTTAAATAAATTTACCAGAAAAAAAAAAAAAAATCAAAAAGTGGATGAAGGATATGAATAGTCATTTTTCAAAAGAAGACATTTATGCAGCCAACAGACACATGAAAAAATGCTCATTATCACTGGTCATTTGAGAAATGCAAATCAAAACCACAATGAGATACCATCTCACATCAGTTAGAATGGTGATCATTAAAAAGTCAGGAAACAACAGATGCTGGAGAGGATGTGGAGAAATAAGAATGCTTGTACACTGTTGGTGGAAGTGTAAACTAGTTCAACCATTGTGGAAGACAGTGTGGTGATTCCTCGGGGATCTAGAACCAGAAATACCATTTGACCCAGCATTCCTATTACTGGGTGTATACCCAAAGGATTATAAATCATTCTACTATAAACACACATGCGCACATATGTTTACTGCAGTGCTATTCACAATAGTAAACACTTGGAATCAACCCAAATCTCCATCAATGATGGACTGGATAAAGAAAATGTGGCACATATACACCATGGAATACTATGCAGCCATAAAAAAGAATGAGTTCATGTCCTTTGCAGAGACATGGATGAAGCTGGAAAACATCATTCTCAGCAAACTAACACAAGAACAGAAAACCAAATACTGCCTGTTCTCACTCATAAGTGGGAGTTGAACAATGAGAACACATGGACACAGGGAGAGGAGCATCACACACTGGGGCCTGTCAGGGGATGGGGGGCTAGGGGAGGTATTACATTAGGAGAAATACCTAATGTAGGTGATGGGTTGATGGGTGCAGCAAACCACCATGGCAAGTGTATACCTATGTAACAAACCTGCATGTTCTGCACATGTACCACAGAACCTAAAGTATAATAAAAAGAAGAAGAAGAAGAAGAATGAAAAGAATGAGATCATGTCTGTTGCAACAACAAGGATGGAGCTGGAGAAAATTTTCCTCAGCATACTAACACAGGAATAGAAAACCAAATACTGTATGTCTTTACTCGTAAGTGGAAGCTAAACCCTCAGTACATATGAACATAAAGAAGGGAACAACAGATACCAGGGCTACTTGAAAATAGAAGGATGAGAGGAGGCTGAGGATTGAAAACAAAACACGTAATGGGTACTGTGCTTCTTACCTAGGTAAGAAAATAATGTGTATACTAAACTCCCCAAACAATTTACCTATATAATATACCTAAACATGCACCTCTGAATCTAAAATGAAAGCTAAAAAATAAATTATAGAACAATTGAAAAATGCAAATAGTTTGCACACTATGAAGTGAGATCTACTTCAATTTTGTGTATTATAATATTTTTTTTTTTTTTTTTTTTTTTTTTTTTTTTTTTTTTTGAGACGGAGTCTCGCTCTGTCGCCCAGGCTGGAGTGCAGTGGCCGGATCTCAGCTCACTGCAAGCTCCGCCTCCTGGGTTTACACCATTCTCCTGCCTCAGCCTCCCGAGTAGCTGGGACTACAGGCACCCGCCACCTCGCCCGGCTAGTTTTTTGTATTTTTTAGTAGAGACGGGGTTTCACCATGTTAGCCAGGATGGTCTTGATCTCCTGACCTCGTGATCCGCCCGTCTCGGCCTCCCAAAGTGCTGGGATTACAGGCTTGAGCCACCGCGCCCGGCTGTGTATTATAATATTTAATATAATAAAGAACAAATAAATACTTGACCATATCAAGAAGAAAAATTATGACAAAGTTATTCACCCATTCATGATTAAAAACCTTCTAATTCTTAATAGAAGTGAACTTCCTCAACCTGATGAAGAACATCTGTAATACACCCATAACTAGCATAATAATGAATTTTAAAAGAATTAGAGATTTTTCCTAATATTAGGAACAAGATTAAAACATTTTTTCTCATGGTTCAACACTATTGAGCAGGTTATAGCTATGACAATGAGGCAAGGAAAAAAAAAGTTAAGTATCTAGATTGGAAATAAACAGATCAACCTATCTCTATATGCAGATAAAATGATTTTATACAGTAAAAATTCTAAGAAATAAAATTTAAAAACTATTAGAACTAATAAATAAAAATGTTCTACAAAATTGCAAGATGCATGAATAATATACAAAAATTGTTTTCTATAAATAATTCAAAATGAAAATAAAGAAAAATTCATTAAAACAACATCAAAAAATAGAACAATTAGAAATTAATTTAACAAAACACATGCAGGACTTGTACGTTGAAAAGAGCAAAATATTATTAAAAGTAGTTAAGCTCTAAATAAATGAAAAGATCTTTCTTGTTTATGGAGTGGAACACAAAATATTGCTAAGATGGCTGTAGTTTTAAAATAAATCTCAAAAATGAGTGCAAGTCCTATAAAAATCTCTACAGATTTTTCTGAAATTGACATAAGTATACATTTTATATAAAGATGTAATTGGTCCAGAATAGCCATAACAATTTGAAAGGAAAGCCAATTGTGAGGACGCACACTTTCTGATTTCAAAACATACTACAAAGCAGCAGTAAGTCAAGACACTATGGAACTGGCATAAAAATAGGCATATAGATCAATTCAGCCAGTTAAAAATCTATAAATAAATTCTTCTATTTTTGTTAGACTGATTTTTTTTTTTACTTTTTTTCTAGATAGTTTATTTAGGAAACCATAATCTGTTCAATCAGTAGTGCTGGGACAATTAGATATCCACATACTAAACAGAATCCACACGCACTACGTGCTCCATCAATAACAAAGAATCAGGGAAACAGGATACCACCAAAAGAAAATAAATTTCCAGTAACTGACCTCAAATTAATGGAGATCTACGAATTGTCTGAAATATAATTCATAATAATAAATGTGAGGCCAGGTGCAGTGGCTCACATCAATAATCCCAACACTGTGGGAGACCAAAATGGGAGAATTGTTTGAGGCCAGTAGTTTGAGACCAGCCTGGGAAACAAAATGAGACCTCATTTCTAGAAGAAATAAAGAAAAGTAGCTGGGTGTAGTGGCATGCACCTTTACGTCCTAGCTACTCGAGGGGCCAAGATAGGAGAATCACTTGAGCCCAGGAGTTTGAGCCTGCAGTGAGCTATGATTGCATCACTGCACACCAGCGTGGGTGACTAAGTGAGATCCTGACTCTAAATAATAGTAATAATAATAATAATAATAATAAATGTCATACACTACATTAAAACTAGGCAGGATAAAAAACGTGATCATCTTAATAGATGCAGTAAAAGCATTTGACAAAATTCCACCTCCTGTCATAATAAATATCCTTTGCGATTTATGTATGGAAGAAATGTATTTCAATATGACAAGGGCTGTATACGACAAGCTCACAGCTATCATTATACTCAATGGTTTACTGAAATGCCAGGTGGTCAATATAGGTCCCACTGCTCACCACACAGAAAGCCAATCACTGAGGTTAGCATTGCCTGGGAAGAAGGCTTATTCAGGTGCTGCAGCAGAGGAGATGGGAGATAAGCCTCAATTCCATTCCCTAACCAACTAAACTTGGGGGTTTAAATAGTGAGGAAGAAATGTAGCTATGTGAAGGAAAACAAAAATTAGGGAGGGGTAAGGAAGAGGAGTTGGTCAGCAGGAAGCAGGTGGTCAGTTAGGAAAACAGAAATTAAGGAGTTTCAGTATCTTGACACTACTGGGGAAGGCCTCAGGATCAATTTTCTGTGAAAGGAACTCATAAGACAAATGTAAGTTTCAAGCTTTAAGACTAGGATGGACGAGGCTCTGTGGCTCATGCCTGTAATCCCAGAACTTTGGGAGGCCAAGGCGGGAAGTTCACCTGAGGTCGGGAGTTCGAGTCCAGCCTGACCAACATGGAGAAACGCCATCTCTACTAAAAATGCAAAATTAGCCAGACCTGGTGGTGCATGACTGTAATCCTAGCTACTTGGGAGGCTGAGGCAGGAGAATCGCATGAACCCAGGAGGCAGAGATTGCGGTGAGCCGAGATTGCATCATTGCACTCTAGCCTGGGCAATTTGAGCTAAACTCAGTCTCAAAAAAAAAAAAAAAAAAAAAAAAAAAAAAATACTAGGATGGTGATGGTGTTCTGTGTGGGAAATGCGTGAAGGGAAAAGAAAAGACACACATACACAATACCTTTAAAGGTAAACAACCTTTATCCTCCGTAAATGGTAATGCAGATATAATAAGAAAATGGTATAATAAGCAAATGATATAATAAGTGAATTGCAATGGGAAGGGGAGAAGGAAATATATATATAGTCACACTCATTAGACTATGGAGGATTCATCACCAGACCGGGAAGCAATAGCCTGAGATCCAGAGTTGGCCACTGTCTGTGCACAGATGAGGAGAGGTCTCAGGGAACTTCTGTGCGTTCTGGGACCCTAGCCCTTTTGTAGTATCCCTTTCTTGGCCTGAGGCCCAAGAACGAGGGCCCTTGGTGACTGGACTCAGGGAACACAAGAAGGTTAGCCTATTCTCTAGATTCTGTTGTTTGTTTGCCTTAAGGCAGAAAATGTACCTTACGAAAACAATCAGTATAAGCTACTAGCTCCTGGGCAGATGCTCAGGGGTTGTTTACTGGCAGGTAACCATTCTTTGTGTTGAAGTTCAATTGAGTTCAAAGTTAATATTTAACTTTTTTTCCACAGATAGTCAATTTCTATGTTTATTAAAAAAGTAAACATTAATTTCATGGGGAAATTGGGCCAGTTTCAAATGGAGAAAAGCATAAAACCATTATGAAAAACAGCATGGAGTTTCCTCAAAATGTTAACACTAGAGCTACCATATAATGCACCAATTCTACTTCTGCATATAAATCCCAAAGAAATAAGATGAAATTTTCAAAAACATATTTGCACTCCCACGTTCATTGCAGCATTACTAACAATAGCCAGGTTATGGAATCAACGTAAATGTCCATCAAGGGATGATAAATAAAGAGTAATGTGTCATATATAAAAAATTGAATACTCTTCAGACTTTAAAAAAAGGAAATCCTCTTATTTGTGACAACATGGATATACCTGGAGGACATGATGTTAAGTGAAATAAGTCAAGCACAGAAAGACAAGTAGTGCATGATCTCATTTATATGTGAAATCTAAAATAGACTAATAGAAGCAGAGAGTCAAATGGTGGTTACCATGAGTTAGGTGTTGGGAGGGGGTGAAAGTGGGAGTTGTTTATCAAATGACACAAAATTTTAGTTAGAAGGAGAAATAAGTTCAGATCTATTCCACAAAAATGGTGGCTATAGTTGAGAGTAGATTTTAAATGGTCGCATCCTCCAAATATGGTAAGTATGTGATATAATAGATATGCTAACTAGCTTTATTTAGTCATTCTGCAATGTGAACATATTTCAAAGTATCATGTTTTATGCCATAAATATCTATAGATTTTAATAATTAAATTTAAAAAATAGTAATCTCCCCCCCACAAAAAAAGAAAAAAAGGCACAAAAAAGACCTGGGAATAATTTTTATGAAACACTACTTAAAGACTTTTATTCATAATTTACAAGAAATGTTTACAACTGAATATTAAGAAACAAACAACCTAATCAAAAAAATGGGCCAAAGATTCAAATACACAGTTTACCAAAGTTGATGTGCAAATGGCTAATAAACACATTTAAAACGTCTATATCACAAGACATTTGGCAATACAGATTAAAGCCAAAATGAGATATTATTTCACATTCATTGCAATTGCTTTAATCAGTAGCAGGGCATAATGCATGCTGGTGAGAGTGTGGAGAAGAAGTTATTCATATATTATTGACAGGACTGTAAATGTTACAGCCACCCTGCAAACTATTTTGCTTCTTAAGAAATTAAACATAAAACTACCATAATACTCAGCAATTATTTTCCTATCTAGAAAATTAAAGACATATATTTACACACATACTTGCATATGCATGTCCATAGGAGCATTAATTCATAATTTTTCAAAACTAGAAACAACTCAAATGCTCATCAACCATTGAGCAAACAGCCAAATGACTTATAGTCACACAGTTGAATGTTGTTCAGCAGTAAAAACAGAACAAATATTGATGCATGCTACATCATGCAAGAATTTTAAAAACATTACACCGAGCAAGAGAAGCCAGATTCGAGCTCACATGTTGTAAGATTCCATTTATATGAAATACCTAGGAAAAATATTTACAAAAACAGTTTAGTGTTTGCCTGTGTGTGGGGATAGGAATAGGGATTAATTGAAAATGAACAAGACAAATCTTATTCGGTGGATAAAAATGTTCTAAACAGATTCATGACGGTGGTTTTATGACTCACCAAAGCGGCTAAAAATCTTTGAAATGCATATTTAAAACTAATGAATTTTATAATTTCTAAAATGAAACTCAATAAAACTTAAAATGAAATTAAACCTCATGCAATGAGTGTACATCTGTCCAATTTTGTTTCGTACATTTTGTGGCTATATTATGTGGTATATATAAATACCTTTTTGGGGCCTACCCCTTCTTCCATGACAAAATCTTTCTCTTTCTCTAGTAATGTTGCTTCTATAAAGTGTACTTTTACTAAAATTACTATAGTAATAATTTCATAGTATGATTTTTTGTTCTTTTGCTTTCAAAATTTGTTTCTCCATATTTAAAGGGAGTCTGTTGTGTGCAGCATGTAGTTGGATATTTAAAAATATATAACATTCTATTATTTGCCTTTAATTGAATTTGTTAGACCATTTATTATGTACCATAACGACTGATATACTTGGAGTTACATCTACCGTCTTACTACTCATTTCCTATTTGTCCTACATGTATTATATTCTCTTTCCCCCCTCCTTTGTTTTATTAATTTCAACTGTTTTATTTTCCACTTTTTCTTTGTATTAACTTACTAATCTTATATTCTTTTTACTATTCTTCTGGTAGTTATCTTAGTAATTACAATAATTATTATTGTTATTAATACCACAAAAATATATTAATGTATTTACCAATTTCCAAACAGCAAAAGGACCTCAGAATTCATTAAATATATCTAATCTCCTCTCTCTTTTTGTAACACTGTAGTCAGTATTTAAATTTTTACATATTTTAAATCATGTATGACAGATTTAACATTTGTTCTCAGATCTGGTGGCTGAATGTTACACCATCATTGTAGTTCTTTTCTTTTGAAGTCGAGGACTTGTAGTCAGTAATGATATTCAAGACCCTTAAGATCACCAGAATTATTTTTTCCCTTTCTCCACTGGCTTCTGCATATCTACTGATCCTTGTACTTTTATTGAGATCATTAGTAGTTGATTAACTCATATTCCAGAATTCCTGGTATTTTACCAGTATTATTAAAGGTGATATGCAAAGTTGCTTTTATTGATTTGTTTTTGGGTTTTGGTTTATTTGTTATATTACTTGCTCAAATTGTTTGTGAGAACTTTGGAGATTTAAAAATCAACAATATTATCATCACTTTGCCCAAACCAGATAGGTTAAAAATGTTTGGTTTTTTTCACCTTTAATTTGATTGTATTAACCCACATAATCTAAGAGAAAAGCAAAAAAAGCAATACAAAATATTACACAGCTATATGCCTTTATTCGAATAAGATTAAGATGTAGTATAATAAAGCCAATATCCTTTGAAAGATCTTTTTGTTAATGCTTTATTATGTTAGCTTTTGCCACTTAAATTTATTTGTAAAAGTATTACTTCTCTTATGTTCTTGCAAATGCCTAATTGATCATTATATAAAAGATATCCAGTAGTAATGAATATTTTATGTATCAATACCCAAATTGAATATGAAGTTTATGCTAATCTTAGTTCTAATACTTTTGATAACTTCACAGCAGGGTACAAATCAGCAGAGTTCATACTAAGCTAAGATATTTTGCCATAAACCAAGAAGTTGTTGTTGTCTTGAGGTGTAACAGTCAGCTTTCTAAAGAAAAGGCAATAATAAGTTGATAGAAATCTCATCATAGTCTTCTAAGTTTACCATCATAAAATTTAAAAGAGACATAGTATTTTCACATTTTATTTAGTAATACATTTAAGTTTATCACCATCGACATGTTCTGGGATTAAAAAACAAAATTTAATGTGTGAGAAGCTACTCCACAGTTATGGATCTATTCAACAGCTAAGTCAAAATATTTATTTTCTAAGTTATAAACTGTCCTATAAATGCATATTTTCCTATGATGTATTTTATAGAAAATGTAGATATAAGATACTGCCATTAATTTTTATTGGTTAAGCTCTAAACTCCATTGCTATATGCTTGACAAAAACAGTTTGAAACAAGAACTTACCTAGATAAGAGAAATAAATAAATCTTTGAATGCATTGCTCTCTATACCCAATATGTGGCAAAAATCTGTGTTTGTCATTTTGTACTGATTCTTAATAGATAACATATGCCTACAAGTTCAGAACAATGCCATTGTATTTATGTCCCAAGGTACTCAACTGGTTAATTAAAAAACAAATAATTGCCAAAATCACTAAGTGACATTGATATGGTTTGGATCTGTGTTCCTACCCAAATGTCATGTCCAATTGTATTTCCAAATGTTGGAGGTGGTGCCTAGGGGAAGGTAATTAAATCATGGAGGCAGATTTCTCCCTTGATTCTGTTCTCATGAGATCTGGTCATTTGAAAGTGTGTAGTTCCTCCCCACTCTCTTCTCCCTTGCTACTGCTCCAGCCACGTAAGACATGCTTGCTTGCCCTTCGTCTTCTGCGATGACTAAAAAGGCCTCTCCAGAAGCCAAACAAATGCCAGCATCATGCTTCTGATACAGCCTGCAGAAACTTAAGCCAACTAAACCTCTTCTCTGTAGAAATTACCAGGGTTCAGATTTTTTTTTTTTTTTTTTTTTTTTATAACAGTACAAGAATGGACTTACAGAAAACTGATACCAAGGATTGAGGCATTTCTAAAAAGATACCTGAACATATAGAAGCAGTTTTGAAACTGGGTAATGGGAAGAGGTTGGAAGAGTTTGGAGGGCTCAGATGAAGACAGGAAAATAGGGGAAACTGTGGAACTTCCTAGAGACTGGTTGAATGATCAAGACCAAAATGCTGGTAGTCATATAAATGGCGAAGGCCTGGCAGAGGAGGTCACAGATGGAGATGAGGAACTTATTGGAAACTAATGCAGAGTTCACTTTTGTTATGCTTTAAAAAAGAGCTTGGTTAAATTGTGCACTGGCCCTAGGGATTTATGGAACTTTAGAGAGATGATTTAGGGTATATGGCAGAAGAAATTTCTAAGCATCAAAGCAAGATGTGACCTGGCTGCTTCTAACACCCTATGCACATATGTGTGAACAAAGAAATGTTCTGAAACTGCAACTTATATTTAAAAGGGAAGCAGAGTGTAAAAATTTGGAAGATTTGTAATCTAACCATGTGGTAGAAAAGAAAAGCCCATTTTCAGGGGAGAAATTCACACAGAAATATGCATAACTAAACAACAACAACAAAAAAAGACAAATGCTAATATCCAAGACAATGGGGAGAAGGCCTTAAAGGCATTTCAGAGACCTTCCCAGCAGCCCCTCCCAGCACAGGCCCAGAAGTCTAAAAGGGAAGAATGGTTTCATGAACCAGGCCCACTGCAATGCACATCCTCGGGCCACTGCTCACTACATTGCAGCTTCTCCAGCTCCAGCTATAGGTAAAAGGGGCCCAAGTAGAGCTCAGGCTTCTGCTTCAGAGGGTGCAAGCCATAAGACTTGGCAGCTTTCAGGTGGTGTTAAGTCTGTGGGTGCACCAAATGCAGGAGGTGAGACTTAGGAGCCTCTGCCTATATTTCAGAGGATATATAGAAAAGCCTGGATGTCTAGGAGGAAGCCTGCTATAGGGGCAGAGTCCTAATGGAGAACCTCTACTAGGTCAGTGCAGAGGAAAAATGTGAGGTTGGAGCCCCCACATGGAGTCTTCACTGTGGGGCACCACAGTGAAGTCTGTGGGGCACCACCTAGTGGAAGTGCGAGAGGAAGGCCTCCATCCTCCAAACCGCAGAATGATGGATCTACCAGCAGCTTTCACTGAGTTCCTGGAAAAGCCACAGGCACTCAACACCAGCCCATGAGAGCAGCTGTGTGGGCTGAGCCCTGTAAAGCCACAGGGGCAGAGCTCCTCAAGCCTTTGGGAGCCCACCCCTTGCACCGAGGTGCCCTGGATGTGGGACATGGAGTCAAAGAAGATTCTTTGGAGCTTGAAGATTTGATGACTGTCCTGCTGGGCTTTGGACATGCATGGGGCCTGTAGTTCCTCTTTTTTGTCTGATTGCTCCCTTTTGGAATGGGAATATTTACCCAATGTCTGTACTAACATTGTATGTTGGAAGTGACTACATTATTTTTTATTTTATGTGCTCACAGGTGGAAGAGACTTTCCTTATCCCAGGTGAGACTTTGGACTTTGCACTATTGAGTTAAATGTGACTATATTTTAGCTTACTCTAATAAATTAAAGGACAAATTAGTCAAAAAGGATCACCAGCAGAGATGCAAGACAACAATACTCAAGGAAGTATTTTAGAAAATATATATATATATCAATGAAGACCAAAAATTACTGCTCTGCAACAGGGAGGAAAACCTTTAGGAACTTGAAGAGATTTACAAGTATGACAGAATACACAAGAAAAATGCACATAAGGCTGGGCACAGTGGCTCACACCTGTAATCCCATCACTTTGGGAGGCCAAGTTGGGTGGATCACCTGAGGTCGGGAGGTTGAGACCAGTCTGATGAACATGGAGAAATCTCATCTCTACTAAAAAAATACAAAATTAGCCGGGCGTGGTGGCGCATGCCTGTAATCCCAGCTATTCGGGAGGCTGAGGCAGGAGGATAGCTTGAACCTGGGAGGCAGAGGTTGTAGTGAGCCAAGATCACGCCATTGCACTCCATCCTGGGCAACAAGAGCAAAACTTCATTTAAAAAAAAAAAGAAAATAGAAATAAACTTCTGGGCACAGTGGCTCATGCCTGTAATCCCAGTGTTTTGAGAGGCCAAGGCAGGTGAATTGCTTGAGTCCAGGAGTTCACAGCCAGCTTTGACAACATAGTAAAACCTTGTCTCTACAAAAAAACTACAAAAATTATCCAGGTGTGGTTGGTTGTGCATGCCTGTAGCCCCAGCTACCTGGGAGGCTGAGATGGGAGGATTGCCTGAGCCTGGGAGGTGGAGGTAGCAGTGAGCCAAGACCATGCCACTGTAGTCCAGCCTAGGCAACAGAGTGAAGCCCTCTCAAAAAAAAAAAAAAAAAGAAGAAAGAAAATGCAAGTAATCTTGTATGAAAGGAACAAATGTATGTGTTTGATTTGCAAAAATTAATAAAATGTGAATATCATATTTTATGATAACCCAGGGGTCCAAATATGGATATGAAAATAATGTTAACTTTTATAGAATGATTAACACCAAAAAATGTAGGAATGAAAAGGAGAATCCAGAGGGTAACTCATTCCATTAAAATCATACATGGGGTGAAGTTCATTTAGATAGGAAGTTACAAAAGAAGAAATTTCAGCTTCCACATTAAGGTGTTATACTTATGTGTTTTATATTTGAAGTATGCATTATTTAATAATTAGTTTAATATATAGTTAACTTTATGGTAAATGTTCCATATACCAACCCTAAATTACAAATAATTACAACAGCACTGGAAGTTGGAAGTTAAGATGTTGGCAAAAATACCACTCCACAAGATGCAATGTCCGGAGAATTCATAAAAATACATGCAAGCTTGGTTCAAATGTAACCAAATTCTAAATTGTGAAGTGCACACTAAGCATCAAGAAGTTCATAAATGAGAGCCATACAATCACGAAATGCCAAAGCAACACTTTCTCTACCCTTTGTAAAATTTCACATTTGAGACAGTTTGTTTGTTCTTTTTTTCTTTTGTACATTTCTACTTTGCAATGCCCCAACTTGTAATTCTTCTAGGTTTCACAACAAATGGTCAACTATGTTTTTAAGATGTTTTCTAGGTGCAAAAAGGATTCACTTATATATTTTGAGCAAGTAAAATATAAAATAAGGCAACAAATATCTACGCAAAGACATAATTGCAGATATGCACAGACACACTAATGAATGGTACACATTGATTTTATGAAGTATTGACTTTGATCAGTAAAAGATGCCAACACTAATTATGTCTTCTTTATTTTTTTTTGCGGAAATGTATAGATAAATACATGTGTGGATCATTGGATAGCTTACAAAAAATTTCCATATATAATAAATACATTAAAATATTATAATTTAAATTTATTAGATGAAGGTTGATTTATTTGAAGAATGTTGATAGATATAACCTATATATAATCTAGGTTACAATTACAAATTTGAATGCCTAATTATAATTATATAAAAATGTAAATTTCAGATTACTTTTTTTACAGAAAAATTATAAAAATAGTATTTCGGAGGTAATCTTAGAATAGTATGTGATATAGATTAAAATCAAACAGCCTACCCACAAACCATAAATTTTATATATATGTATATATACACACACACATACTTAAAGGCTATATACTAATAGTTACCGTTTACCAAGCTTATCGTATAATACAGTAATACAAAAAGTTTATGAAGCACACTTACTAAACACAATACATCTCAAAACTAATAACAAAACTAAATAAATAACCAACAAATTTCAAAACAATCTCCAAAATTACTGGTTTAAATGTATTACTTTAAACAATAATCATAACTTTGAATATCAAAATATATAAGATAAAATCAAAATTTTGCCCATAAGGAAATTCACAGATTTACATATTTTCAGTATGTCAACAAAGTATGAAACTACATAACAAAATATGAAATTCAAGAGCTCAGATTATAACAGTATAATGCAGTAAAAGGTAAAGGGAGAAATGACTAGTATATCTAACAGAATAAGAAAATAGATAACAGTAGAAGCCAAAATGCAGATTATAGTAATTCAAAGTATGCTATCAAAAAAATCAAATACACAGCCGATATGGTTTGGCTGTGTCCCCACCCAAATCTCATCTTGAATTGTAGTTCCCATAATCCCCAACTGTCATAGGAGCGACCTAGGTGAAGGTAATTGAATCATGAGGGTGGTTACCTTCATACTGTTCTTGTATAGTGAGTGAGTTCACATGAGATCTGATGGTTTTATAAGGGGCTTTTCCACTTTTGCTCAGCATTTCTCCTTCTTGCCTCCATGTGAAGAAGGATGCATTTGCTTCCCCTCCTGCCATGATTGTAAGTTTCCTGAGGCCTCTCCAGCCCTGAAACTGTGAGTCAATTAAACCTCTTTCCTTTATAAATTATCCAGTCTCAGGCATTCTTTATGGCAGTGTGAGAACAGCCTAATACAGTAAATTGGTACCACAGAGAGTGGAGTGCTGCTATAAAAATACTTGAAAATTTGGAAGCAATTTTGAAACTGGGTAACAGGCAGAGGTTGGAATGGTTTTGATACCTTAGAAGATGAAAGAAAAATGTGGGAAAGTTTGGAAGTTCCTAGAGACTTGGGGGGCGTAGAAGACAGAAAGATGTGGGAAAGTTTGGAAATTCCTGTAGACTTGTTGAGTGGCTTTGACCGAAATGATGATATTGATATGGACAATAAAGTTCAGGCCGAGGTGGTCTCAGATGGAGATGAGGAACTTGTTGGGAAGTGGAGTAAAGGTCATTCTTGCTATGCAAAGAGACTAGTGGCATTTGGCCTCTGCCTTACAGTTCTATGGAATTTTGACCTTGAGAAAGATGACTTAGGGTATCTTGTGGAAGAAATGTATAAGCAGCAAAGCATTCAAGAGAAAGTAGAGCATAAAAGTTTGGACAATTTGCAGCCTGACAATGCAATAGAAAAGAAAACCCCATTTCTGAGGAGAAATTCAATCTGGCTGCAAAAATTTGTGTATGTAATGAGGAGCCGAATGTTAATTGCCAAGACAATGGGGAAAATGTTTCTGAGGCATGTAAGAGACCTTCATGGCAGCCCCTCCAACTACAGGCCTGGAGGCGTAGAAGGAAAAAATTGGTTTTATGGGTTGGGTCCAAGGCCTTGCTGCTTTGTGAAACTGTGGGACTTGATGCCCTGCATCTCAGCCATGGCTACAAAGGACCAAGGGAGGGACCCAGTGGGAGGTAGTTGAATCGTGAGGGCACTTACCTCCATGCTGTTCTTGTGATACTGAGTGAATTCTCACAAGATCTAATGGTTTTATAAAGGGCTTTTCTTCTTCTGCTCAGCACTTCTTTTTCCTGATGCCACGTGAAGAAGGATGTGTTTGCTTCCCCTTCTGCCATGATTGTAAGTCACCTGAGGCTTCCCCAGCCTGTGGAACTGTGAGTCAATTAAACATCTTTTCTTTATAAATTATCCAGTCTCGGGCAGTTCTTTATAGCAGCATGAGAGTGGACTAATAAAACAGCTAAATATCTTGCTAATTTTATATGGAGAAAAAATTTACAGTATCAGGGATGAAAACAGTAAACTATAGGTAAACAAGAGGATTATTAATAATAGTAGTAGTATAAAATAGTTATGAAAACTGGGAAATCTGTGTATGATTTTCTCAGAAAATTTACTTTTCTAAAGTAGATTCAGGAAAATTGGCAAACTTGAACATTCTAGGAATTAGCATACCTGTTGGAAGCAGATCACTATATTGATAATTAAGTTTAATATTTATTAAATATATAATTGCTCATAGAATGTAATTTATGCCACTGGGGATAATCAAGTGGATCTAGAGAATTATATTTGCATAGGGATAAAAATTTGTGCCCTAACACAACCACTTGAAAATGTTACATTACACATGTGGAAGTGTAATGTTCATATTGATTATGCACTTTGTTTATGCATTAATTTATAGACCCTGATTCTTTCTACTTTGTCATTCATTTTCCTGCACGTTTGAAGCTGGGTCAAAGAAATATCATTCTGGACTATGGGAAATATCCCCCACACCACTAGCAGAAACCTACAAACAACATCAACCAAGTGGACAAGAATAACATGAGATTATTAATTGTTATATTTATAATATGAGAGATGACAAAATCTATTTGAAGTATGAGTCTAATTAGAAAGTTATGCATAAATAAAAAAATACAATTCTGTATATAAAATAAATCCTTTAAAAATTGCAATTATAAAAATACCATTGACATTTTATTGCAAATGTGAATGTTTTATAATATAATTAACTATAAATATGTAAGTACTATAAAAATAAATTAAAATTGGGAGTCCTTCTAAGTTCCTGAATGAAAACTGTGCATATCATGATGTCAATTCATGCCTAAATATAATTATTAGAATGTACTTCAAATTAAGTAATATTTAATTATATTTTAAAACTTGCAAATATAAATCTCAAGTTTTCTGGAAACCATAAATAGAATAGCAACAAAAAAAATGTTTATACAGAAATCTATTTAATGATGATTGTGTCAAGAGTTCTGAAAATGTACAATTAAATAAGATGGTCAAGGATATATAGAAAGATTAAACAAAACAGAGTGTCCAGAACTATTATAAAACAAAGTATAATTATTTAATATATGGTATATTTTATATATGACCTGCACCAAATACAAATGCATATTATCTTTTTGGGAGTGATGGTTTTTATGCAAAACACTGAAAATAAAACTAGTAAAATATAAGATTGTTTGATATGACTACAAAAACATAAAACTCTATGTGTGGATTTTGCAGACACATACATACTACTTTGGTAAGAGATCCTCAGGAAAGAATGAGATTTAATTTTATTTTTAGTTTTCCCTCTCTTTTTTTTTTTTTTTTTTTTTTTGTTTTTAAAGTCATGGTCTTGCTCTGTCATCCAGGGTGGATTGAAGTGGCACAATCATAGATCACTGCAACCTCAAACTTCTAAACTAAAGCAATTCTCTTGCCTCAGGCACCTGAATAATTCCGACTACAGGTGTGTGCCACCACACCTGGCTAACTTTTGACATTTTTATTTTTAGAGACAGGGTTTTGTTATATATTTTAGTCTGGTCTCAAACTCCTGACCTCAAAAGATCTTCTCACCTTGGCCTCCCAAAGTGCTGAGATAACAGGTGTGAGCCATCATGCCCAGCCCTGAGGTTTAATTTTCTATTGGTCTACAGAAATAGGAAATCTAGTGTATAATTAAGTTCATTTAAATAAAATAAACAAAAAGTATATGTCTTTCAGACCTCAATTAGTACATTGACATTGATTTTCAAAGATAAACATGAATATACTAATGCTCCAAAACTTTTCAATTCTTAAATTCACATAATGTGAATTGAGATTGTGACAGATACCTGTATAGGTATAGATACAGATGTATGTTACATGTAAAAGGGAACTATCTTAGAACATTTGTGTTCTATAACAAAATACCTTTAGACTTGGGAATTTATAAATAACAGAACTTCATTTCTTTCAGTTCTGGAGACTGGGAAGTCCAGTATTAAGTAGCTGTCATCTGATGTCTTGTGAGAACCTTCTTGCTGTGTCCCCAAAGGGAAGAAGGTGGAAGAGCAAAAGGAAAAGGAATCTACTCTCTCAAAACCTTTTATAAGGGCCCCAATCCCATGCATGAAGCCTCCACCCACATGACTTAATCACCTTGTAAAAGCACCCACCTATTAATACTACCACGTTGGTGATTAAGTTTCAACATATGAATTATGGGGGACATATTCAGACCAGAGAAGAAATAATGCAAAACATAGATATTTCTGCATAGTGTCACATTTAACAAATTGTGTGCTGTAAATCTGTGTTACTTGTATTAGTAAAAAAATATGTAATGTTTAAATCAAATTTAAAATTATCATGAGTACAGAATCATAAATCCTTTTATGGGTCTATTGCAAGCCAAAATATTCCATTGGATTTCTGTTCAAAACTGAAGTCATTTGTACAGCAAACTAAATAGTCCTCAAATATTAGTTCCTATTATGTATGCATCATATTATTTATCATACTGGTTATGCAACACTTCCTCAAGTGCTTACTTCATGATTAAGTAGGTTATTAGATAATAATAGGTAGTATTTGAGATCATTCTGAATGATATTTACATATATATTGGAAATGAGCAAAGGCAAAAGACCTTCACTACCTAATGAAGTTATTTCTGTGTGTGGTGGTGGTGATGGAGAGATGCATAAACAATTTTAAACAGTTGGGCCCTCCAACCCCTCTTAATTTTATATGATCATTCACATTGCTAATGTATCAAGTCTTGCAAAGAAATATATAAAAATTTCATAAAATTAAAATGTTAAATAATTTCAATGAAATATAGAATACTTCTTTTAATCATGAGAACACTCCTAGAACAGTTTCTCCTCCTACCCAGAGCAATAACAATGAAAGTATTTCAGGAATGTTGATGACTCATTACATAAGAAAGGAAAACTTGAAATAGTACAAAGCTCCCCAATGGCCAAGTCAGAATGAGATCAATCTCATTATGTAAGATTACTATTTTATATTTCTATGAATGCACAAATTTTTCCTAAAGTAATAGAGAAACAAGTGTTAATGGGCTAAGTATGTTTTTACAAAGATAATGACAAATTTTAATAACTACTTTGAAATATGTGACATTTTAAAATGTGGCAGCATATTAAGAATGAGTAAATCCACTTTTCATGAATCATTATCTATAACACATTTCCACTTGTATGCCACAGGGATTTTCAAGCCATAGGAAACAATGTCACAGGAAGATAAAAGGAGTCTTGCTGTTTTTCAAAGGTCAGGAATGTTTGCTCCTTTAAGAAAAACCATCTTGACTGAAAGATACGTATTATCTGAAATATGAAATTCTACGTCTTTACTTAGATCTGTAGAATTAACAGAGACAAAGTGATCTGTGAGATGAATTAAAACTCAAAACGTCTTATTCTAATTTGGAGGCTTAGGAATACTTGGTGGATAATGTAGTTTGAATATATGTGCCTGCCCAATCACGTTAAATTATAATACTCAATGTAAAGGTGGGGCCTGGCAAGAAGTGTTTGGGTCACGAGCGGGAATCCTTCCTGGCTTATTGTTGTCCTCACAATAGCAAGTTCTCTTGAGATCTGGTTGTTTGACAGTGTATGGCACCTCCTCTCCAACTCCCTCTTCTCCTGTTTTCACCATATGACGTGCCTGCTCCTGCTTTACTTTCCACTATGAGTAAAAGCTCTCCAGGCTTTCCCAGAAGCTGAGAAGATGCTTGCACGGTGCTTTCTGTACAGCTTGCAAAAAATGTGATTCAATTAAATCTCTTTTCTTTTAAATTACCCAGTCTCAAGTATTCGTTTATAGCAATGTAAACATGGCTTACTAAAGAAATCTGGTACCAAAAGATACCTGAAATTGTGGAAGGAGCCTTAGAACTGGATAACAGGCGGAAGTTGGAAGAGTTCTGAGGCCTCAGGAGAAAACAAGAAAATGAAATAAAGTTTGGAACTTCTTAAGGACTGGTTACGTGATTGGAAACAAACTGTTGATAGTGATATGAACAGTGAATTCTCGGCTGGCAGGGTCTCAGATGGAAATGAGGAACTTGTAGGAAACCAGAGCAAAGGTCTGCTTTAACAAAGAGCTTGGCAACATTCTGTTCATGCCCTAGGGATCAGTGGAAGTTTGAACTTGAGAGTGATTACCTAGGGTATGAGGCAGAAGAAATTTCTAAGCAGCAAAGCATTCAAGATGTGGCCTAAATAAGTAATTCCTCATTGTCCAAATACCAAAGAAAATCTACTAGCATCAGTACCTTCCAGGAAAACAAGACTGCAACAGTTGAACTAAATAAGGCACTGGGGAACAATCCTGGAGAAACAGAGATATGTGAGTTTTCAGACAGAGAATTCAAAATAACTGTGTTAAGGAAACTCAAAGAGATTCAACATAACACAGAGAAGGAATTCAGATTTCTATCAGATACATTTAACAAATAGATTCAAATATATATTTTTAAAAGAGCAGAAATTCTGCAGCTGGAAAAATGTAATTGGCATACTGAAGAATGCACCAGAGTCCTTTAATAACAGAATGGAAAAAGCAGAAGACAGAATTTTTGAGCTTGAAGAAAAGCTATTTGAAAACACACAGTCAGATGAGGCAAAACAAAAATGAAGAAAAAAAAACCCAAAAAAACAATGAAGCACAGCTACATAATCTAGAAAAGTGCCTCAAACAGGCAAATGTAAGAGTTATTGGCCTTACAGTGGAGCTAGAGAAAAAGGTAGGGTAGACATTTTATTCAAAGAGATACTAACAGATAATGTGCCAAAACTAGAGAAATATATCAATATCCAAGTACAAGAAGGTCATATAAAACACCCAAGCAGATTTAACATAAACAAGACTACCTCAAGAAATTTAATAGACTCCTGAAAGTCAAGGATACAGAAAGGATCCTAAAAGCAGCAAGAGAAAAGAAACAAATGACATGTAATGGAGCTCCAATAAATCTGGCAGCAGGACAGCTGACTTTTTTAGTGGAAACCTCGCAGGCCAGGAGAGAGTGACATAACATATTTAAAGTGTTAAAGAAAAAGTAATATTCTATCTTAGAATAGTATATCTGGTGAAAATATTCTTGAAACATGAAAAATAAATAAAGATATTCACAGATAGACAAAAGCTGAAAGATTTCATCAACACCACACACATCCTACAAGAAATGCTAAGGGGAGTACTTCGACCAGAAAGAAAAAAAGAAAAAAAAAAAAAAAAAAAAAAAAAACACTGATTAGCAATAAATAATCTCCTGAATGTGAAAACCTTCCTGGTAATAGTAGGTACACAAACAAGTACAGCATATTACAAGTTTGTAACTGTGGTGTGTAAACTACTCTTAGGCTAACTAGAAAGACTGAACAATAAACCAATCAAAAATAATAACTATAGCAACTCTTCAAGACATATTCATTACAATAAGGTGTAAATAAAAACAACAAAAAGATTAAAAGCAGGGAAACAAAGTTAAGGTAAAGTTTTATTAGATTTCTGTTTATGCAAATAATGATAAGTTGTTATCAGGTGAAAATAATGGGTTATAAGATAGTGTTTGTAAGCCTCCTTGTAACCTCAAACCAAAAAACCTACAATAGATACCCAAAAAATAAAAAGTTAGAAAGGCAATCATATCACCAGAGAATATCATTAATATCTTCACTACAGGAAGGCATGAATAAAAGAAGAAAGAAAGAGAAGACCACAAAACAACTAGAAACAAATAACAAAATGACAGGAGTAAGTTCTTTCTTATTAATTATAACGTTAAATGTAAATGGACTAAACTCTTCTATCAAAAGACATAGAGTGGCTGAATAAATTTTAAAAAGACCCATTGATCAGTTCGACAAGAAACACACTTTAAATGAAGAGACAAAAGTAGACTAAAATTAAAGGGATGGAAAAAGATATTCCATGCCAAAGGAAACTTAAAAAAAAAAAAAATAGGAGTTACTATACTTACATCAGACAAAATAGATTTTAAGACAAACACTGTGAGAATATACAAAGAAGATCACTATGTAATGATAAAGGCAATTCAGCAAGAGAATATAACAATTTTAAATATACATGGACCCAACAGTGGAGTACCCAGATATATGAAGAAAATATTATTAAAGCTAAAGAAAGAGATAGACCTCAGGACAATAATAGCTGGAGACTACAATACCCCACTTTCATCATTTGATAAACCTTTTAGACAAAAAATCAACAAAGAAATTTGTAACAAATCTGCACTGCTGAACAAATGGACCTAATATTTACATAATATTTTATTGAACAGCTGAAGAACACATATTCTTCTCCTCAGCACATGTACAATTCTAAGATAGACCATATGTTAAGCCACAAAACAAGTCTTAATACATTCACAAATATTGAAATAATATCAAGTATCTTCTTTGACTACAATAAAACTAGATATTAATAACAAGAGGAATTTTTGAAGCTATACAAGTAATGAAAATTAAACAATATGCTCCTGAATGACCAGTGGTTCAATGAAGAAATTAAGAAGGAAATTGAAAAGTTTCTTGAAACAAATAATAATGAAAACACAACATACCAAAACCTATGGGATACAGTAAAAGCAATACCAAAGAGGGGAGTTTATCAGTAAAGTGTCTACATCAAAAGGAGGAAATTTTTCAAGTAAATATTCTAATGGCACACTTTAAATAAATAGAAAAGCCAGAGCAAACCAAACCCCAAATTAGTGGGAGAAAAGAAATAATAAAGATCAGAGCAGAAATAAGGGAAATTAAAATAAAAAATACAAAAGATCAATGAAACAAAAAGTTGATTTTTTTGAAAAGTTAAACACAATTGACAAACTTATAGCCAGACTAACTAAGGAAAAAAAGAGGCAATCCAAATAAATAAAATCAGAAATTAAAAAGGAGACATTACAACTGATACTGCAGAAATTCAAAGATTATTTGAGGCAATTATGAGCAACTATATTCCAGTTGAAAAATCTAGAAGAAATGGACAAATTCCTAGATGCATACCACCTACCAAGCCTAAACCAGGAAGAAATCCAAAACCTGAACAGACCAATAAATCACTAGCAATGATATCAAAGCCATAATAAAAAGTCTTCTCGTAATAAAAAACTTCGAACAGAATGGCCTCACTGCTGAATTTTACCAACATTTAAAGAACTAAAATCAATCCTATTCAAACTGTTCTGAAAAATAGAGAAGAAGGGAATATTTCCTAACATATTCTATGAGACCAGTATTTACCTGATACCAAAACCATACAAAGACACATTAGAAAAATAAACTACAGGCCAGTAGCTCTGATGAATATTGATGTAAATATCCTCAACAAAACACAGCAAACCAAATTGAACAATACATTAGAAATATCATTCATTATGACCAAGTGGGATTTAATCCTGGGATGCAAGGATGCTCCAACACAGGCAAATCAATCAGTATAATACATCACAGAAATGGAATGAAGGTCAAAAAACATATTATTATTTCAACTGATGTTAAAAAACATTTTATAAAATTTCATATTTCTTCATGATTAAAAACCCTAGAAAACTGTGTAGAAGGGACATATCTCAACATAATAAATGCGATATATGACAGACCCACAGCTAGTATCATACTGAATAAGGAAAAAATGAAATACTTTCCTGTAAGATGTGGAACATGACAAAGATACCCATTGTCAACACTGTTATTCAACATAGTGCTGAAATTCCTAACTAGAGCAATCAGAAAAGAGAAAGAAATAAAGGGCATCAACACTGGAAAAGAAGAAGTCACATTATCCCTGCTTGCTAATGACAGGATCTTATATTTGAAAAAAACTGAACAGCTCCACAAGAAAACTGTTAGAACTGATAAACAAATTCAGCCAAGTTGCAGGACACAGAATCAACATACAAAAATCAGTACCATTCCTATATGTCAACAGTGAACAATGTGAAAAAGGAATAAAAAGGTAATTTCATTTGCAGTAGCCACAGATAAAATTACATACCTAGAAATTAACAAAAGGAATGAAAAGTCTTTTTAACAACAACAACAAAAAAATGTAAAATAGTGATGAAAGACTTTGAAGAGGAAACAAAAAAGTAAAAAAAAAGAAAAAAATCTATACTAATGAACTGAAAAAACCAATTTCATTAAAATGTGCATATTACCAAAGCAATCTGCAGATTCAATGCAATGCCTATCAAAATACCAATGACATTCTTCACAGAAATAGAAAAAAAATGTTAAAATGTATATGGAATCACGAAAGATAGCCAAAGCTATCCTAAGCAAAAAGGACAAAGCTGGAGTAATTACATTACCTGACTTCAAATTGTACTGCAGAGCTATAGTAACCAAAACAGCATGGTACTGATATAAAAACAGACACATAGACCAATGGAACAGAATAGAGACACAGAAACAAATTTATACACCTACAGCGAACTCATTTTTGACAAAGATGCCAAGAATATACATAGGGGAAAAGATAATCTCATCAATAAATGGTGCTGGGAAAACTGGATATTCATAGATAAAAGAATAAAACTGGACCTTCATTTTTCACTATATAAAAATTAAATCAAAATAGATTAAATACTATAATATAAGATCTCAAACTATGAAACTCCTATAAGGAAATATTGTGGAAAATCTCCAGGACATTGTTCTGAGCAAAGATTTCTTGAGTAGTATTCTACAAGCACAGTTAAGCAAATCAAACATGGTCAAATGGGATCACATCAAATTGAAAAGCTTCTGCACATCAAAGAAAACAATTAACAAAGTGAAGAGACAATCCACAGAATAGGAGAAAATATTTGCTAACTACACACCTGACAAGGGATTAATAACCAGAATATATAAGGAACTCAAACAACTCTACAGGAAAAAAATCTAATAAACTGATTTAAAAATAGGCAACAGATTTTAATAGTCTTTTCTGAGAGAAAGACATACAAGTGGCAAACAGGCATATGAAAAGGTGTTCAACATTACTGAACATCAAATGAATGCTAATCAAAACTACAATGAGTTATCATCTCACCCCATTTAAAATGGCTTATATGCAAAAGACCGTTAATAACAAATGCTGTCAATGATGTGGAGAAAAGGGCATCTACAATGTTGGTGGAAATTTAAATTATTACACCCATTATGGAGAACAGTTTGGAGGTTTCTCAGAAAAGAGAAAATTGAGCTACCTTATGATCCAGTAGTTGAACTGTTTAGTATATGCCCCAAAATTGGAAATCAATATATCAGAGATATCCACACTCCAAATTTGTTGCAGCAATGTTTACAATAGCTAAGACTTGGAAGCAACCTAAGTGTCCATCAACAGATGAATGAGTAAAAAAAATGTGGTACATATACATAATGGAGTACTCTTCAGCCATAAAAAAGGATAAAATCCAGTCATTTGCAATGACATGAATGGAAATGCAGATCATTACATTAATTGAAATAAGCCAGGTACAGAAAGGCAAACATTGCATGTTTTCACTTATTTATGGGATCTAAAAATAAAAAGGATTGAGGTCATGGTTATAGAAAGTAAAAGGATAGTTACCATAGGCTGGCAAGACTAGCAGTGGTTTGAGAGGGAGATGAGGATGGTTAATGAGTACAAAAATGTAGAATAAATAAGACCCACTATTTGATAGTACATTTGCATGACTATAGTCAATGCTAATTGTATATTTTAGAATAACTTAAAGAACGTAATTGGATTGTATGTAACTCATAAATGCTTGAGGGGATATCTCCCCCATTCTCCATAATGTGCTTATTTCACATTGCATGTCTGTATCAAAATATCTCATGAACCCTATAAACATATACTATTTACCCACAAACATTAAAAAATTAAAAAAAAAAAAACTTAATTACTGGTATTGGAAAATGATGTTGAAGGATCTGTTTTTTCTTTAACTTGGCCTGATTATTAGGTAAAGTTTTGAGTTTTCTTTCATTTTGTATTTTTTGGAGGCTGTGGGTGTTGAAGAGGCATTGCAATTTACAAACATGAAAATTTCAGTATGGAGTTCTGTGATTGACAAATATAGTCAATTACATAACCATCAGGAAAATCAAGCTATAGATTTGTTCCATTACTCTAAAACATTTCATTATGCGATTTGTCATCAATTCTTATTCCCAGTCCCTGACAACCACCCATCAGGTTTTTCTCCCTATTGTTTTGTCTATTTAAGAGTCATATTAATGGAATTATTTCTAATATACCCCTTATATGTATTTTTTCTTAACAGAATACATTTGAGATTCATCCATGTTTTTGTGTATATTCGTAGTTCATTCCTTTGTAATTGCCAAGTAGCATTCTGTTATATAGATAGTTGTACTGTAGCCTGCTTATTTATTAACCCATTACAAGGAAATTTGTTCTTTCTGTTTTCTGGCAATTGTAAATATAGCAGCTGTAAAAATTATTTTACAGTTTGTGTGTGTGTGTGCATGTGTGTATTTAAAATCTTATTTCACATAGGAAAAGACCTAGCAGTAAGATTACCATGTAACATTTTAATTGTATGATTAACATTCTAAGTACTTAACAGTTTTTCAAGTAGATATATAATCTTGCTTTCCTACCAACAATATGTGATAGCACCAGTTGTTCTATCTCTTCATCAATACTTAGTATGTCATTTAAAAAAATGCGAGGTGGCGGGCGCCTGTAGTCCCAGCTACTCGGGAGGCTGAGGCAGGAGAATGGCGTAAACCCGGGAGGTGGAGCTTGCAGTGAGCTGAGATCCGGCCACCGCACTCCAGCCTGGGTGACAGAGCGAGACTCTGTCTCAAAAAAAAAAAAAAAAAAAAAAGTTTTTGCCATTATAGTACATGTATGGAGAAATTTCATATTTTTCCCCATTTCATTCCCTAATGAATAATGGGGTTAATATTTTCACATTCTTATTAGCCAAGTGTATATTTAATTTAGTTATGTGTCCATTCATATGTGATACAGTTTGGCTCTGTCCCTACCCAAATCTCATCTTGAATTGTAGTCCACATAATCCCCACCTGTCATGGGAGGGATCCAGTGAAAGGTAATTGAATCACGGGGGTGGATTTTTCCTGTGCTGTTCTTATGATAGTGACTAAGTCTCATGAGATCTGATGTTTTTATAAAGGGAAGTTCCCCTGCACATGCTCTCTTGCCTGCCACCATGTAAGACATACCTTTGCTTCTCCTTTTGTGTTCTGCCATGATTGTGAGGCCTCCCCAGCCATGTGGAACTGTGAGTACATTAAACCTCTTTCCTTAATAAATTACCCAGTCTTGGGTATGTCTTTATTAACAGCATGAGAACAGACTAATACAGTAAATTGGTACAGCAGAGAGTGGGACACTGCTATAAAGATACCCTAAAATGTGAAAGTGACTTTGGAACTGGGTAACAGGCAGAGTTTGAAACCATTTGGAGGTCTCAGAAGAAGATAGGAAGATTTAGGAAAGTTTGGAACTTCCAGAAACTTGGAGAGTTCAGAAGACAGGAAGATGTGGGAAAGTTTGAAACTTCCTAGAGACTTGCTGAATGGCTTTGACCAAAATGCTGATGGTGATATGCACAATAAGGTCCAGACTGAGGTGGTCTCAGATGGAGATGAGGAACTTGTTCAAAACTGGAGTAAAGATCACTTTTGCTATGCAAAGAGACTGGTGGTATTTGGCCCCCACCCTACAGATCTGTGGACCTTTGAACTTGAGAGAGATGACTTAGGGCATCTGGCGCAAGAAATTTCTAAGCAGCAAAGCATTGAAGAGAAAGCGGAGCATAAAAATTTGATCACCAAGACAATGGAGAAAATGTCTCAAGGGCATGTCAGAGACCTTCAGGACAATCCCACCCATCACAGGCCTGGAGGCCTAAGAGGGAAAAATTGTTTTGAAGGCCAGGCCCAGGGCCACCCTGCTGTGTGCATCATAGGGGCCTGTTGTGTTACATCCCAGTTGCCCCAACTGTGGCTAAAAGGGGTCAAGGTATCACTTGGGCTGTGGCTTCAGAGGATGCAAGCCCCCAAATTTGGCAGTTCCACATGGTGTTGAGCATTCAGGTACATAAAAATTTGAGCTTTGGGAACCTCTACCTAGATTTGAGAGGATGTATGGAAACACCTGGCTCTCCAGGCAGAAGTTTGGTGCAGAAATGGGTCCCTCGTGGAGAACATCTGCTAGGGCAGTGCAGATGAAAACTGTGAGTTTGAAGGCCCCACACAGAGTCTCCACTGGGGCACTGCCTAGTGGAGCTATGAGAAGAGGGCTACCATCCTCCAGACCCCAGAATGATAGATCTATCAACGATTTGCACTGTGTGCCTGGAAACACTGCAGAAACTCAGTGCCAGCACATGAAAGAAGCTGGGAGGAGCACTGTAGCCTGCAAAGTTACAGGGGTGTAACTGCCGAAAGCCATGGAGCCTATCTCTTGCATCAGCTTGCCCTGGATGTGAGACATGCAGTCAAAGGGATCATTTTGGACCTTTACAGTTTAATGTCTGCCCTATTGGATTTTGGACTCGCATGGGGACTGTGGATCCTTTGTTTTGGCCACTTTCTTCCATTTGGAATAGGTGCATTTACCAAATGCCTGTACCCCCATTGTGTCCAGGAAGTAACTATCTTGCTTTTGATTTTACAGGCTTATAAGTGGAAGGGACTTGCCTTTTCTCAGATGAGACTTTGGACTGTGGACTTTTGAGTTAATGTTGAAATGAGTTAAGACTTTGGGAGACTGTGGGAAGGCTTGATTGGTTTTGAAATGTGAGAACATGAGATTTGGGGGAAGCCAAGTGTGGTATGATATGGTTTTGCTATGTCCCTATCCAAATCTCATTTTGAATTGTAGCTCCCATAATCCCCATATATTGTGGGAAGAACTGGTTGGGAGGTAATCATGGGGGCAGATTTTTCCCATGCTGTTTTCATGATAGTGAATAATTTTCATGAGCTCTGATGGTTTGATAAAGGGCAGTTCTCCTGCACACATTCTCTTGTCTGCCACCATGAATGATGTGCCTTTGCTTCTTATTTGCCTTCCGCCATGATTATGAGGCCTCCCCAGCCATGTGGAACTGAGTCCATTAAACCTCTGTCCTTTATAAATTACCCTGTCACTGGTATGTCTTTATTCGTGGTGTGAGAACAGACTAATAAAATATGTTTTGTCCTTTTTTGAAGGATTGCTATTTATACATTATTGAGATTTGAATGTCTGTTATACATTCTGGTTATATGTCTCTTATCAGATATATGATCTAAAAATATTTTCTCTCAGAAAAAAGTGTGATTTTTCTTTCCATTACCTTAACAGTGTATTTTGAAGAGCAGAAATTCTTAATTTACGTAATGTCCAATTTATCTAGTTTCATTCTTCTGTGAGTGTGCTTTTGGTTTAATACTGTATATATACACACACACACATATATATATATATATATATGTGTGTGTGTATATTTATAAATATATGTAACCCAATGTGGCACAGACTTTCTCTTATATTTTGTTCTTGAAGTTGTATAGTTTGCAGTGTTATATACAGCTCTATAAAACATTATGAGTCAGCTTTTGTACATGCTGCGTTTTGTATTGTTTTATTTTTATTGAATATGATTGTCCAATTTTTCAAGCATAACTTAGTGAAAAGACTGTCCATTCTTCATGAAATTGCTCTGTAACTTTGTATAAAATTAACTGGCAATATATATGTGAGTCTATTTTTAGAATTGTATCAGTTTTTAACACAGAGAATGGCATTAAAAATATAAAAATATGTGAGCAAATGTATATTAGTGAAAAGGGGAAAATCACATTTGGAGTCATACAAGTAGCCTGATATGGGTTGAACAAAAGCACAAATAAAAATATATAATTTAGACAGTTAGTTTGATAAAAAGCTCATGAATAACCCTAAATGGGATGCTATCTTCTGCTTTTCCTTTTCTAGCAACTTGTAGCAGTGCATTTACATATATAGTGGAGTGTTCTATAATATGTTAGTTATCATAAAAAGTGTGATTGGAAATGTAAAGAGACTACAAAAGAAAAAGGAGTTGGCAGGGCATTGTTGTAATGAAGGTAAGAAATAATGAGGGCCTAGAATATGCAATTGGCAGTAGCTCATAATGAAAATAGGGACAGAGGTATAAATATAGAAGCTATTTTGAGCTAGATTTCCTAAGATTTGTTGAATGTCAATTTATGAGATGAATCTAAAAAAGAAAAACCTCAAAAAAAAAATCTAGGATTTTGAGTGTGATTGGAGTTGGGCACAATTGACTTCAAACTCTGAATCTGCTGCCTAATGTCTTATGAAATAAAGCAGGTTACAAAATCTCTCTAAGCCTCAAATCCCTTATTTGTAAAATGAGACTAATATTATCTATTGCATAATTTTTTTCCCTAGGGAAAATTGAAATACCATAAGTGTGATATCAGTTAGACCCTTAATACCTTATTGTAACCTTCTGATATAGTTTGGCTGTGTCTCCCCCCAAATCTCATCTTCAATTGTAGCTCCCATAAGTCCCATGTGTTGTGGGGAGGAACCAGTGGGAGATAATTGAATCACTGGGGCAGTTTCCCCCATACCATTCTTGTGGTAGTGAATAAGTCTCATGAGAGCTGATGTTTTTATAAGTGATTTCCCCCCTTTTATTTGGTCCTCATTCTGTCTTGCCTGCCACCATGTAAGATGAGTTTTTTGCCCTCCACCATGATTGTGAGGCCATCCCAGCCACGTGGAACTGTGAGTCCATTGAATCTATTTTTCTTTATAATTTACCTAGTCTTGGGTATGTCTTTATCAGCAACATGATAGCAGACTAATACAGTAAATGGTACCAGGAGTGAGGTGCTGCTGTGAAGATACCCAAAAATGTGGAAGCAAATTTGAAACTAGGTAACATGCAGAGGTTGAAACAGTTTGGAGGGCTCAGAGGAAGACAGGAAAAAGTGGATAAGTTTAGTACTTCTTAGAGACTTGTTGAATGGCTTTGGCCAAAATACTGATGATAATATGGACAATAAAATCCAGACTAAGGTGTTCTCAGATGGACATCAGGACCTTGCTGGGAATTGTAGTAAAGGTAGGCAGAGGAAATTTCCAACCAGCAAAGCAATCAAGAGGTGACTTGGGTGCTGTTAAAAGTATTCAGTTTCAAAATTGAAACAAAGCATACAATTTGGAAAATTTGCAGCCAGATGATGTGCTAGAAAAGAAAAAACAATTTTTTTTTTTTTTTTTTTTTTTTTTTTTTTTTTTGTGGAGAAATTCAAGCTGGCTGCAGGAATTTCCACAAGTAACGAGGAGCCAAATGTTAATCACCAAGACAATTGGGAAAATGTCTCCAGGGCATGTCAGAAAACATTGTGGCACCTCCACCTGTCACAGGCCCAGAGGCTTAGGGGAAAAATGGCTTTGTGGACCAGATCCAAAGTTCCCCTGCTTTGTGCAGCCTAGGAACTTGGTGCCTTGAGTACCAGCCACTCTAGCCATGGCTAAAAGGGGCAATGATACAGCTTGGGCCATGGCTTCAGAGAGTGCAAACTGCATCCCTTGGTAGCTACCACATGGTGTTGACCCTGTGGGTACACAGGAGTCAAGAATTGAGGTTTGGGAACCTCCACCTAAATTTCAGAGAATTTAGGAAAATGCTTAGATGTCCAGGCAGATGTTTGTCACAGGGGCAGGGCCCTTATGGAAAACCTCTGCTAGGGTAGTATGTAAGGAAAATGTGGGGTTGAAGCCCCGACACAGAGTCTCTACTAGGACACTGCCTCGTGGAACTGTAAGAAGAGGGCCACTATCCCCAAATCGCAGAATAGTGGATCCACCGACAGCTTGCACTGTGCACCTGAAAAAGCCAGAGACACTCAACCCCAGCCTTTGAAGGAGGGGGGATGCGCCCTACAAAGCTACAGGAATGGAGCTGCCTAAGACCATAGGAACCCCCCTCTTGCATCAGTGTGACTTGGATGTGAGACATGGAGTCAAAAGGATGATTTTGGAGCTTTCAAATTTGAATGAGCCACTGGATTTCAAACTTACATGGGGCTTTTAGTCCCTTCGTTTTGGCCAATTTCTCCCATTTGGAATGGGTGTATTTGTCCAATGCCTGTACTCCCACTGTATTTGGGAAGTAACTAACTTGCTTTTGATTTTACAGGCTCATAGGTGGAAGGGACTTACCTTGTCTCAGAACAGACTTTGGACTGTGGACTTTTGAGTTAATACTGAAATGAGTTAAGACTTTGGAGGATTGTTAGGAAGGCATAATTGATTTTGAAATGTAAGGACATACAATTTTGGAGGAGCCAGAGGTGGAATGATGTGGTTTTACTGCGTCCCCACCTAAATATCATCTTGAATTGTAGTTCCCATAATTTGCACGAATTGTGGAAGTAACCTGGTAGGAATAATTGAATCATGGGGGCGGTTCCCCCATACTATTCTCATGGTATTGAATAAGTCTCATGAGAGCTGATGTTTTTATAAGGGGTTCCCCCTTTCACTTGTTTCTCATTCTCTCATGCCTGCCACCATTTAAGATGTGCCTTTCACCTTCTACCATGACTGTGAGGCCTCCCAAGCCACATGGAACTCTGAGTCCATTAAACCTCTTTTTCTTTATAAATTGCCCAGTCTTGGGTATGTATTTATCCACAGTGTGAAAACCATGAAATACATCTTCTCTGAGAATTTCAGTTTTATAGACACACACATGTAAAAATTGTGAATTTGGGAGAAGTAGTATATATTTGGATTTGGACATGTTGGAATTTAGACAACAATATGAAAGTATCCACATGCAATTGAAAATGCATGATGGGATCTCAGCAAAGGGGTCAGAATTAGAAATGTGGTTTCACATACAAAGAATTGTGACAGTTGAAATGTCAATAGTGGTTTAAATTGCTCTGGTTGGTAGTAAAAGCCAAAATAAAATATAGGGGCTGAATTTTAAGAACCATCTTTATTTAAGGTGAGAATGAATACAGATGAGTCAATGCGTGAATAAGATTGAGGTAGAACAAAATGCAGAACAGTGTACTGACACTAAAGAAAAGGAAGAAAAAAATTTCAAAACGTGGGTGATCATCAGGATAAGATGTTCCAGTTTTAAATTTTGTTGAGTACTGAGAATAGGCTTTTGAATTTGTATTTAGGATATTCTCCATTACTTCTGAGGCAGCAATTTCAACAACTGTGATAAAAGAAGAATTCAGAATCCCACGGATGAATATTACTTCTAATATTTAAATAAACATCTATAACTTAGGCTTGTGATATATCCGTCAATGAGATGAGTCAATGCATGAGTAAGATTGAGGTAGAACAAAACGCAGAACAGTGCACTGACAATAAAGAAAAGGAAGAAAACATTTTCAAAAAGTGGGTGATCATCAGGATAAGATATTCCAGTTTTAAATTTTGTTGAGTACTGAGAATAGGCTTTTGAATTTGTATTTAGGAAGTTCTCCATTACTTCTGAGGCAGCAATTCCAACAACTGTGATAAAAGAAGAATTCAGAATCCCATGGATGAATATTACTTCTAATATTCAAATAAACATATATAACTTAGGCTTTTGATATATCTGTTGATAGAAGAAAGAAGATATTGAAAACTATATATTTCAGGATTAAGAAACATAATGAGAGGGGTATTTGTTTGTTTTTGGAGGTGATGCAGTGATGTATTTAATTAGCAGATACAAAGGAGGAAGGAATGAAGAGAGTTTGGAGATGAAAAAAAGAAGCAAGGATAAGTAAATATTCAAAGTATCGGAAAATACAAAATTAAGCATAAATGCAAGGTTATTTTTGTAACAGTAGAGCCCTTTTCATCAAAATAAAAGCTACATAAAAATGGCTGAAACATTCTAAGAGACTACAGAAAATTGAGGGAGTTTTTAAAAAAGTATTTGGTACTTTTATTCTCATGGTTAAAACAGATGAAAAGGTAAAAACTCCTTCATGTGAAAAATCATTAAAGTATCCTCTTGGTTAAAACAGATGAAAAGCTAAAAACTCCTTCATGTGAAAAATCATTAAAGTATTATTCTAGCATATGTAATTATGCAAATGTCCAATTTTGTGGCAAATGAAGCTTACTCACTCTTGAAACCAAAGAAGTTCTATTAATTTATACCACCATTGATTTCTCACCACCTTCTTAACATAGCCCCCATTAGTTGGCTTCATCTATGCTATGTAAATACCATCTGTAGAGTATAAGGATCTATTGAGATAACTGACATCCTCATTGGCATCACTTATTGACTCATAGAGCAATTATGAGACACAATTTGAGAGAAGAATAAACCAGCTGCTAACAATTAGTAAGTTTTGGCATAGATGAAGAATCAAAACAGGAAGCTCAATTTTGGCAAAGAAGGTTTGGTAAAAGTTTGCAGTGAACTTCCCTGTTAACACTGCCTTAGTTGTGTCCCAGAGATTCTGGCATATTGTATCATTGTTCTCATTAATTTGAAAGCATTTCTTGATTACTGCCTAATTTCAGTATTTACTCAAAAGCAATTCAGGAGCAGATTGTTTAAGTTCCACGAAATTGTATGGTTTTGAGTGATGTTCTTAGTATTGATTTCTATTTTTATTGTGCTGTGGTCCAAGAATGTGGTTAGTATGATTCTTTTTGAATTTGTTGAGCATTATCTTATGTTCAATTTTGTAGTCAGTTTTGGAGTATGTGCCAGGTGTTGATGAGAAGTGTGTATGTTTTGTTGTTTTGGGGTGGAATTGATAGTGGCAGGAGACAGACAAATTTCTGGGTAGACAGGGATGGGTCCTTGGTGAAACTTGACCTTCAAGCTAACGACAGACTAAAACCTGAAAACCAAGCTACCAGCTCCAGATAGAATCCATGCTCCAGAGGGGGAACTTCCATCCCTGTCTTACCCGCTCTTCCTCAATTGGTTCTTTCTGAATGATGCCTTTTAACTAATCAAACAGTGCCTTTTCCAAGCCCACCAATAAACCAGTCAGCATGCATTCCCTCATTGAAAGCTGATAAAAGCCCTGGACTCAGCTTCACAGATGGCTACCCACTTTTAGGTCCCCTCTCACTATCAAGAGCTTTTCTTTCACTTAATAAATTCTACTCTTCGTTACCCCATCTCCAGCATCTGTGTACTTTATTCCTCTTGGTTGAGGGACAAGAATCCACAACTTGCCAAACTGCACAGGTGAAATAGCTGTAACACTCCTGCTCACTGAGCTATGGATGGTGGGAGTAAAAGAACTGTAACACTCCTGCCTTCTTCATCTCTTTATTTTGATCCTATAAATGTCACTGCATGTGGAATGGTCTCTTGAAGAGAGCATACCATTGGGTCTTGCTTCTTTATTAAACTTACCATTCTGTGCCTTTTAATCAGAACATTTAGCCAATTTACATTCAAAGTTAGTATTAATATATGCAAGTTTGATTCTGTCATTGTGTTGTTAACTGGTTATTGGGCAGACTTGTTTGTGTGGTTACTTTATAGTGTTACTGGTCTGTATACTTAAGTGTGTTTTGGCTGGTAATGGTCTTTCCTTTCCATATTTAGCACTCTTTTCAGGACCTCTTGTAAGACAGGTCTGGAGGTAATAAATTTCCTGAGCATTTACTTTTCTGAAAATGACTCTATTTCTCCTTCGCTTATGAAACATATTGGCTGGATATAAAATTTTTGGTTGAATTTTTTAAGAATGCTGAAAATCTGCAAAACTATGCCTCTGACAAAAGTCTAATATACAGAATCTATAAGGAACTTAAACAAATTTATTAGCAAAACAAAAAAAAAACTTATTAAAAAGTAAACAAAAGACATGAACACTGTTCCAAAGAAGTGCATGCAGCCAACAGCATATGAAACAATCCTCAACATCACTATCCTTTAGAGTAATACAAATCAAAAACCACAATGAGATACCATCTCCCACCAGTCAGAATGGCTATCATTTAAAAGTCAAAAAATAACAGTTGCTGGTGAGGTTGTAGAGAAAAGGAACACTTATACACTGCTAGTGGGAGAGTAAATTATTTCAGCTATTGTGAAAAGCAGTGTGGAAATTCCTCAAAGAACTTAAAACAGAATTACCATTTGACCCAGAAATTCCATCACTGGCTATATACCTAAAGGAGTTCATTCTACCACAAATACACATACACACATATGTTAATTGCAGCACTATTCTCAATAGTAAAGACATAGAATCAACATAAATGCCAATCAATGGTATGTTGGAAAAGAAAATGTGGTACAATACTTTGCATTCTTCAGTCCAGTCAAGTTGACACTCAATATTAACCATCACAAGTCTTCCCCACGTCAACTTAAAACCATACACATTCTTGAAATAGTATATAATCTTCAAATAAAGACAATAATAAGGTTATAATTACACCTACCACAATACAGCTTTCCTTTGTATAACCAGAAACGCACCAATCCCCAACACAAATGCTATTACATTAACAAAACTTAAATGCTGATACGAAGTCAATAAATCTTATGTCACATGATGTAAAAGGAAATAAAATGAACATATTTTCTTAACACAACACAAACATGTTCTTAACAACATAAGGAGGAAATACTCATGACAATTACAGTCCTCATTTCTGCAACTGATCATGTAGTTGTAGCAGGTATTGATGACTACCTTCTTCTACTATCCATTCTGTATTCCTTTTGCCTTTAGCAAGCACCTCAGCAGGTTGTGGAGTTTTACCTGGTGCAGTGACCCAAACCTTCATTCCTGAAGGGTCTGGGCCATTTGTAGTCCTGCCTGGATTGTGCTGTTGTAGTTTCCCATTGACCTCAATCAGGAGGCATGATAATATTAAGAGACAGCCTATGGGATATCCTGTATTCCACGCATACTCTTCCTTACCTCCATTGTGGAGTAGTAGATTGATTTCATCTTGATAGTCTGAGTCAATCACCCCATTTAAAGTTTGAGAATAGGTTGAGATCATTTCAGCCCTATTGGTTCTTCAGCCAAGCACATACACCAAATGTCTGAATCTGTGGTTCCTCTCATACTGAGCAGGATTACCAAGGCAACAACTATTGTTCCACCTGGGTGGGATTCTGACTTAAAGGTGTCCAGCCATAATCCCAAAGATGGTGGTATCATGCTTATTTTCCTAGTGTTAAAATTATCTGTACACCAAACCCCTGTGACTCACAGTTTACCTATATAATGAACCTGCATATGTACCTCTGAACCTAAAATAAAAGTTTAAGAAAAAACCCTTAACGTTAAAATGTCCTTCCACTGCTGCATCCTTAATCAAATTAGGGTGCATCCATATAATGGAATACTATTCATGAAGAAAGTATTGAAGTATCCACCCATGCAAATACATGGATGAATCTTTCATAACTATTGCTATGTGAAGAAAGACAGTCTGAAGAAGCTACACACTTTTTGTCCCTATTTATATGACATTCTGGAACTGGTGAAACTACAGAGATGGTAAACAGATCAATGATTGCCTGGGATGGGGGTGTGAAGTATTCTGTGTGGTACTTAAATGATTGATATCTGACATTATGCATTTGATAAGATCCATAGAATTTTACATCTCAAAGAATAATCAACAATCTATACTAAAAAAGAAGTGTTTGCCATGAGAAAAATCAATGTACAAAATGACTGTTAACACTTTGGGTTTATTCTCAGGATTGTTTTCTAAAATAAGCCCTTTGTTTTCTCATTCTTTTTGAGAGTCTGTAAAAAAATAATTTTAGCTTAGAGAAAATTAAGTAAGTGATCAAAGGCCACAGAAAAGAGAAGCTTCACCTCCACTGATAGAATAACAGCTGATTTTCAGACTTCACGTCCAGAAGGCTTTGCCATAAAACACTCATTAGCTGGAGAACAGCACTGTTTCACAGTTCTTGTACCTACCTAACATTTTTGTCAACACTGCCACTCCCTGACTCTCTCCCAACAGTTTGAAAATTTAGACCAAATTTTTCTGTCAAGGGCTCACTGAAAAATGGATATTAGTCTATAACTTTGTTGTTATTGTTTCTCCCTAAGGAAAGGAAATATCCAGTATTAACCGTAAAACATTTACTGAGAAATAATACCTATGTTTACTAGTTTATTAAATATTTGAGGTATTTTAAAGTGCACCTTCTTGGTTTTCCTTTTCAGATTACCTTGAGGAGAAAGTTTGCAAAAAGAAAGTTTTAAAGAAGTAAGAGACTGCTTATTAGAAAGATATTAAACAGAGAATATGCATCAGACATTATGTTAATGCTGAGTAGAAAAGGAGAACACAATAGATATGACACTGATCTGATACTGATTATGGAGTTTATATTTGAGTGGAAAGATGGAACATAAACAAATGTATAAAGGTGAGTAATTTCAAAGTGATGTGAAATAAATAAAACAGGGTAAAACGATTGATGAGCCTCATATTCTAAGAGAACAACTCATTAGTGAAGTTGCTAGCTTCATTGCTTACTACCACTTTTGGTTAACTCAGTGCAATTGCTGTGATAAGAGTCATATTTTTCAAGGATCTTCAAAGTGTGAGAAAATAGATAATTCTTAATAAGAGAATAGTAGCCAAAATGAACAAATTCAATACATGTTCTACTTCTTTCAATGTTCTAAATTGAAAATATACTAGAGGTCTTGTAAGGAGTATAAATGTCATAGGCAATATCTAGGCTATCCTCAACCCTTTTGACTTGTGATTTTATTATACATGTATGAAGTTCTATTTCTTATTATGCAATAGCCCCCATAAACACAGAAAGAAGAATTAATATTTGTAATGTATCAAAATAGCTAGGCAAATCAGAAAAATATTCTTTGAATTCCTAAACTAATCTGCTAGAGAGGTTACCACTATGATAATTTTCTCATATAACTTAGAAATCATAGATGCTCAGAAATATTGAGCATAGTGTAAAAAGTCACACTCTAATAAAGAGCAGAAGTAGCACTAAAATTGCAATATCTCTTCATTCAGCGTCTGTTCCTTTGATTCTACAATATGCCGCTATCTTCTCCCAGTGTCAAGAATTATGCCATAAATTTGTTATTTCTTAGTAGTGAGAGGAGCACCTACCATATTGCTGCCTGGTGTTTCTCATTTTCTTTTGGTAGTAAAATAATCTAAATAAGGTCAATAGAATTTTTATTCAGAAAAATGAGTATAGATTTATTTCTATGGAATAGAAAACACAGGGAAAATGGTGAAGTAGTGTGTGTTTCCTAATTTATTGTCTATCTCATTCTGACCTCTTTATTCTTCTCTACTTCCCTTTTCATGTCAACCTAAGCACTCACCCTTCAGGTTCTACTTTTGCTAACTAGGAAATTTCATATTGCCCTGGGGTTTTCTTGGCCATAAATGCATTCTATACTAGCTGTCATACTTTACAGGACCAGTTCACCCATGTTTTTTTGTAGTTAGACAATTGTCTCATAAAGGTAAAAATACAAATGAAATACATATATATCACAAAGCCGGGGATGGGTGGTAATGACATAATGAATTTGAAAAAGAGATTTGTCACTTTCTTATAAACTTAATATTAACCTAGCCTATATTCTTAGACTTTAACTTTTAGGGATTTAAATCAAGAGAAACAAAAACGTGTCCACAAAACCACTTGTCACTTGAGCAAAAATTATAATAGCTATAAAAAAATGGCTACAACTTTTAACAATTGACACATCCATCAACAGGAGAATTAGATGAAAACTATACAATATATTCAAATAATAGAGTAACACAAAAATAAATAAACATACTGATAGATATTCAACTTAAATTCAGTTTTAGAAAAAGAAAAACTGATACATAGAGTTAGAAATCACATCAATGCTTGTTTGCAGTAAAGGTCTAGGAACTGACTGCAAGAGAAGAAATATGTTTTGGGGTGATAAAAATTTTCTAAACCTTGATTAGTGTAATTATTACATAGGTGTGCACATTTGTCAAAACTCATGCAACTCTATACTTAAAGTATATACCTTTTATTGTATGCAATTATATCTCACTAAAGTTAATTTTAAAAATATTTGGAAGTTCTTGAAAATTTCTGACACTAACCAAATAATAGCTTTATTGTTTTGAATGTATGCAATATATACAGTTCAAAAGGAAAGATAATTTTTTTGGTTGGCTTATATTCAGGATCAATTGTAATCTTTTTATGTTGGTCACTTTCTGCTTTATACACATAAAGAAATGGTTGAATTCATTCAGTTTTCAGCAATCTGGGCCTGAGGTACAAAATAAAACTATAAAATATGATGTGAGGGTGAAATGCATGTTAAATTTTAAGAACAGCTTTTGAATAATTGTCTCAATAGTCTCTTTTATAGAGGATAGCAGCATAATTTTTAGAAGTAGATTTAGAGCTTTAAAAGCCTCCAAAAAATGGGGTTTCATCCTAGGGTTCATATGAAGACTGTATTAGGAGCATATTTTCCTTTTCTATTTAAACAAATGTGAAAGAAGACCAAAATCTTAACCACAATTTATTATATATGTATAGAAATAAAATCGGATGCACCACATTTGACAACTGAGAAAAAATACATTAAATCAGACTAACCTGGAATTTCCTGTAGGCACTGTCATCACAGAAATGAATTTCTATGTTTCCTAATGTATTTTTGGTCCAGTGAATATTATCAAACTGTGAAAGTTCAGCAAAGCAGGCAAAAGTTCATCATTCAAAAATATTTATTAGGTGCATAGTATGTGCAGAACACAGCAATGCAAAATATTCAATACTCACAAAAGTACAAAAATTATACATCAATTCAGGTATTCATGCAATGCATATTTATAGAGGACTTCTATGGTACCAGGCTATATTAGAATTATCAAAGTTAATTAAACAGGCACAATCTCTTAACTTACGAGCTTTAGAGTCATGATTTATCTTAAAGTCAAAGCCATTTTAATGATAAACATATAAGGCTCTTTTCAGTCTCTTGTGTTTGTGTGCACTGTAATTCCCTTCAAACTCTACTCCATTTTTCGCTCTCCAACTAGTCAATATAGCATCTATTAAAAATAAATAAGGCCGGGAGCGATGGCTCAAGCCTGTAATCCCAGCACTTTGGGAGGCCGAGACGGGCGGATCACGAGGTCAGGAGATCGAGACCATCCTGGCTAACAAGGTGAAATCCCGTCTCTACTAAAAAATGCAAAAAATTAGCCGGGTGAGGTGGCGGGCATCTGTAGGCCCAGCTACTCGGGAGGCTGAGGCAGGAGAATGTCATAAACCCTGGAGGCGGAACTTGCAGTGAGCTGAGATCTGGCCACTGCACTCCAGCCTGGGTGTCAGAGCGAGACTCCGTCTGAAAATAAATAAATAAATAAATAAAATGAATAAGGCAAAAAAAATTGAATAAAAACAGTTTGATTAGATTGTTTTCTGCCCCTCCTTCCACCCTTGATGTTTTTTAATTCCCTCATTAGTGGCATTTTTCATAAAGACCTGGAAACCAACTTCATCTGCTCTGTAAAACCTGAGAAAGGCCTTAATATTATCTTTAATTTAAATTATATCACGAGTTCAGCTTCATAGAAAGATTTAAATGGCAAAAAATTAACAAAAGAGATTTTGAATTTAAAAAACAAATTCAATATTCCTTTCTACAAATTGGTGGCTTGGATAATAACATAATGTGAGAACTAATATATTTAATTATTAAATAATAGCATATGATTAAAATTAATTAATCTGGTTTTAGGAAATAATAATAAAATCTAGGCGTTTTTTCCAAGGACAGTAAATACAACCTACACTGTTCACAGTTACCTAGTGATACGCAACACCAAGATAGCTTGTCAAGTTAACTGAACATTTTCTTTCAACTTGTGATTTAAAAATCTATTAACAAGTCATTATATCAATTCAGTAGGGCTTGACCAGTATTCAAAAACATCAAATATGCATAGATTCGGATAGCAATATGAAAGTATATCATATATATTAAGGGTAAATATTATTCCATGAAACTTCTATTTTCATTACCCATATATGGACTGGAATTTCACATTTGGATTTTTAATAAAAGGACTTTGTAACTTAAGTGTAAAAAGAAAAATCATGAAGAGGAAGTAACTACATTTTTTATTATAGCCATTGTGAAGAGTTATTTCATCATATTTATATATAACATAGACTAATAAACATATATAATGTATATTTATAAATGTATGTGATTTCAACTTTGTGTTCTCAGTTCTAATTAGAGCAGTCTTTAGTATGGACTAATTAAATCTACTAATAACCCACAACCCTTGTCTTAGCAAGATACTACAATTTCCTCTCCATAGCATCAGTAGAATAACTGATTATTGGATGCAAACAGGGTTGTCATGTTTTTTTTCCTCTTCTCTCTTCCTGAATCCTGACTCTAGTGGTGATGCTGAAAAGCAGGAAACAAGCTTAAGTAACTGTGTTAGTCCGTTTTCACGCTGCGACAAAGACATAACCAAGATTGGGCAACTTACAAAAGAAAGATGTTTAATTGTACTCACAGTTCCACGTGGCTGGGGAGGCAAGTCATATCTTATGTGGTTGGTGGCAGGCAAAGAGAGAGCTTGTGCAGAGAAACTCCCGTTTTTAATGCCATCAGATCCCCAGAGTCCCATTCACTATCATGAGAACAGTGCAGGAAAGACCTGCCACCATAATTCAGTCACCTTCCACCGGGATCCTCCAACAACATGTGGGAATGAAGGGAACTACAAGATGATATTTGGGTGGGACACAGAGTCAAACCATATCAGTAACTGATGACCTGTATAATCAAGTCCTGAATAATGGGGAGGTAGCCACATTTTGAAAACCAATTATGTATATTTATTTATGTCAATAATTTCGTGACAAAATTTGATTTGAATGTGGATTTAAAGCTGGTGGTCACTCACTTTATTTTTATTGTCATGTTATTTATGGAATAAATAACGTGCTAAAGAGGCACAGAGGAACTCACAATGTTAACATGAAATACCACTATTTCCCAGAGCAATAAAGAAAACATAAATGCATTAACATCTTGAGCACAGACACTACACTCTCAATAGCTATCTATTTGGGCTAGTTATAATTACAAGAATACAAACAATCTGGCAAATTAAAGAAATAAAAATCAGAAACCACTTGCTGTGTTCAAATGGTGATATTTCTGAAAGCTGACAAGGTATCTAAAAAGTGGACTCCAAAATTATTCTTTACCAATAATTGTGTACAGAAGTGGCACTTATTACATTTAAAAGTCATTTATTCAGCACATATTGAGTCATTTTTAGGACTCTTTTTCTGCATGTTAGTATTTTCCACCTGTGGCAAATTTTCACCCACATGATCATCCAAATACTTCTCCACATCGTTATAGCTCCATGCACCAGACATTTGACTCATTATCTCTGTAACAATTCAGACTCTAACTGGATAGGGATAAATAAAGGCAGTGTATAAATTAATACACAGTTAGTTATTATCAAACAATTTTGAGCATTAAAACTCTTCTGGATAACATTTGTCTTTTATTATTATTTTTAATTGAGAAAAAGAATTGTATATATTTATGGTATATTACATGATGTTTTAAAGTATGTATATATGTTGGTTTAGCTAAATAAAACTAATTGACATATGCATTACCACACATACTTATCAGTTTTTGTGGTGAGAATACCTAAAATATATATTAATTATACATTAACTAGTCAATACACTGTTATTAACTATAGTCACCATACTGTACAGTAGATCTCTAGAACTTCTTCCCCCTAACTGAAATTTTGTATGTTTTCACCAACATTTACCCAATCCTTTCTTCCTATAATTACTACCTTAAGTAAATGAAGTAATCACCAAATAAACTTCATGGTCAGTACTAACTGCAAGATCAATTGAGCCAGAAACGCATTCCAGCATCCCTCATAATTCACCAGAGTCTGTACTTCCTACAGGTAAGGATAATTCTGATTAGAATGTTTTTCTGCTTACATTAAACAAATCATGGTCTTATTAAAGTACTAAAATGACTCTATGATTTGGAACCCCATTATATCTTTAAGGATTTCCTTAGCTTTGGAAAAATAAAGTGCCTGACAGCGCTCTTTCTACATTATCAAAACACTTGCAGTAATGGGGAGTCAACTTGCTATCAGAATCAACGAGCATTGACAATATATTAAGAACTCTTCTTCAGGATTAAATGAGAGCCTCTTTAGGGACTTATTAAATGGCTGAGATGATATCAAAATATTTTTTATAAACATACATCGTATTTTTACTTTCATGTTTTAATTTGTAAGTAAAAAATTGGAAAATGGTCATGCCTTGTCAGACTATCACTTGTCAGACCATGCCTCTCAGAAACACTTTTATGGGCACAGTCAACTCTAAAGATGTGTTTGGACTGGAACACATCCTACTCTGATTTCCACACCCTTCCCATGTATCCCAGAACATCATACACCACATTTTATACAGGGAAAATTGAGATAAAGTAAATTTCAAAAGCTAATTAAGTGATATATATGGAAAACACATAGAAAGAAATTTTCATCAGTTATGTGACAGTAGAGAATAATTAACAAACTAATTAACATATATGACTGTGATCACTCCTAATACTAATTCTTCACTCGGAGTTACTTTCTTTTATAGGCACTGGGGAGGTATTTTTTTCCAAACTGTCACATCTAAACCACTTGCATTTATTCCTCAAACTCTGGGAACATAGGTGTGCAGATGACAGAGTCCCAAAATTCAGTTTTCCATTCACTGTCTATTACAGTTAGTATAATAAAAAATATAGTAAGAAAAACATACAGTAAGAACTATGTAGTAGCAGTAAACTTTTAGTTCTAAAGCCCAAATAAAATTCCTACAAAGTATAAATCACATTAACTTTTTAGCACTTTTGTAATAAAAGTGACTTACTTCATTAGCATAGAGTGTAAATGCTGCCATCTTCCCCCATTTGCATGGGGGAATCGATCAACTGGGAGAAAATCAATGGATATTCAGAAACTCTTCTTTTTGAAGTAATTTTATTTTTTTTCCTCTAATCACTCAAGAACTCATTCACACATAATAGCAGAGAGTCAAATAACTTGTTTTTGAAACTTTATTACTTCAAAATTGCCCAAATTATCTAACACATACAGATTTCAATTTTGTCAAGTCCTGACTCCCCAAATCATAAGAAATACATTAGAGAGTCTAAGTATTTGAAGAGCAGTTGTCATTGTTTCTGTAACTGAAAAAATGGTGTTGCTGTTTTGAAAAGTATGTTATTTATGGTCTAACGTGCCTTATACATTGATATGGAAAAATAGTCACTAGCCAAGATGTATAAATAGGTCAAGGAGTTGATTGTTAACATTATCAGACTCTATAACTTACACTAACATGATCTGCAAAGCTTCCCAAATTTTGATCACTGGACAGCGTGGTTGGCTCTTATGAAGTTTGTGGACTCAAACACACACGGTGCAGGAACCAGTTTCCCCTACAAACAAAACGATCCTGCCAATAGGCCTGGGTAATCAGGCCAGATTTTCCTTTTCATGATTAGCTTACATTTAGGATCTTTAACATCTTTTCTGTCAACAAACCTAGGTTTGGAGGAACTTAATCCATCAGAGATACTCAAGACAGTGCCTGAATATCTATTGGTGTTCTCACAATTACTTGATCCTCTGATTCAGATTTACTTAATTATGTCTACTATGCAAGCAATAGGAAAATTCTTTAGATAAGTGTGTGTGTGTGTGTGTGTGTGTGTGTGCATGCGCGTGTGTGTGTGTCTGTGTGTTTAGGTTAAGAGAATGTGTGATATTCTTCATACCTGGAATACATAGGTATTGACAAAACCACATGTTTTGTTTTTGTGTAATACATAAGATGTTGAGTGAGAAAAAGATGTTTGTCTCAATTTAAAAATGTCATGTAATAGTTATGGTACAACTATGGGTAATAAGCCATCAGAACTAATATAATATTTAACTGACATTTCCTAAAGCAAATTCCATTAAACTTGAAATATTAATAAATGTTATCTAAGAAATAGGTTTGTTTCATACTCACATATATTTTGGAAATGCTCAGTTATATAGACATAAATATGTTTCTTTAATGGAATACCTATTAAGTTATTTGATATTCTAATGTGTATTGTGAAAGCGCAAGAGTAGCATGAATAAGCTGAAAGAATAAACCAATTATGCTGAGAATTTCAAGTAATCCCTGAATATCTTTGGTGAATTTTATGTAAGCTATCTACAGCAACTGAATGAATATTTACTATTGATTAGAGAACATCATAATAGGTGAACCTCAAAAAGCAAAATTCTAAAAGGAGAAAAAAATCGTAATAAAAACATTTAATAATAATGTTTTGTGAAATAGTACTCTTCCTCTTTCTCTCCTTCTCTGAGATTTGCAATTTAAACCTGGCAACCTGGAAGGTTGCCAGAATAGTCCAAGCTCTGGACCAGAAAAGCTAAACCCCATTTCTCTGGAGAAAAGCACTGGCTTTTAAAATAAGTAATATTAATCAAACGTCACACACACACACACATACACACACACACACACACAAAAACAAATCACCATCAATTCGAGTTAAGAGAAACAACAAGCAAGAGATTTATAGACACCAAAGATTATAGAAATAGGGATATCCAAATTAAAAAATTGATAAACCTTCATGAAATACTTACATCAATTAAGAAAAAATGAATGAACAAAAAGACACAATGAAGAGGATATTTTTAAAAGAATATTTTAAAAAGAACCGAGTTTGAACATGTAAAAATATAAAATTAAATTCTCAAAATTAAAAAAAAAAAACAAAAACATGGGACAATCAGCCTTGGCCTAGAGGCAAATGTCACACAGTACAAACGTGATACCAAAGATTCTGCTTGTAGATTTGTTTGAATAGAGAGTGATAGTTTTCAGAGAGGGGAGAAAAATCATGGGCTGACTAGAGTTTCCCAAATATCTCTCATTTGGTGAGTTTTATGTTCCACATTTTATTTTGACAGGAAAAATTCTGAGTTTTATTATTTGATCCTCCAACTTTCAAAATCCTTACAAACAAAATGCTTTCTTAATAGCTTCACATGTATGTTTCTTCCTATCATGATGCAACTTTGAATTAGGAATGCATCAGTATGTAATGTTAAAGCATTAAATGTATCAAGTTTGCCTCTCTACTACATTATAACACACACACACACACACACACACACACACACACACAAATTAATTGGTCATTTAAACTCTTTGAAATCTATGATTTGAGTAGAGAGATGAGAAGAAAAGTGACCAGTTCGTTATGTTATATAATCTAAGCTTTGTATATGGTTTTCTTTTTTAAAAAAGTACCTTGTAAGTTAAGAAAAAAAATAATTAACAAAATACCAGTGCAAATTATAGACATAATAAAATAAAATTATATGAGCCCAATTTCAAAGCAACATGTATGAATAGCTTAACCAACTTTCTTGTTTTAGGTCCTTACATGAACTAAAATTCTGTTGTTATTTATCACTTAATAGGAACCAAAAACAGCCACAGATGTTGCTTTGAAGAGCAGGATGCTACGAAGTACTGTTTTAAAACACTTCAGTAAAACAGGAAGTCATTCATGTAGAAGTGTTAATAACCCTTGCTGCATTTAAAACATAATTTTCAAAGGAAAAAGCTGCTACTCTCTCATAGTTTTATTGTTACTTACTTTTAAAAATCAAATATCAATACCTTTAATGAGAACATATTGGAAATATCTGTGTGCTATGCTCTGATTAAGCATTAGGGCAAAAAATAGATGACATAAAAAGTCAAAAAAATTAAAAAAATGAAAACAACTCACAGGATGTATTAAGCTACAGTTTAGTCATAGTTGAAAAGAAAATGTAGAACTAAATGATAGAGCTGAAGAAATTACCCAGAATGGAATATTGAGAGGCAAGTAGATGGAAAATATAAGGGCTTAATAAATGTGAACAAATGAGAAGGAGTACTGTTGGTATAATTGAAGTCACAGAAGAAAGCAATAAACAGAATTAATGAATTATAATATTTGTCAAGAAATTTCCTGAGACTTCTGTAGCTCTGATTAAATATAAAGAACCAGGAAATACAGCTAATACTAAAATGGCAAAGGGAATTATTATATATCCAGAGACATTGTAACATAATTGCAAAACATTAAGGAAAAGGATTTTAAGTAGTTAAAAATTAAGAGTAAGGGCTTAAAAATTATAATTATACTTAAAACATACATCTCAATAATAATAAGGACAACCAGAAGACAGTATATAAAAAGTGTGAGAGAAAATAAATGTAAAAACAAAATCGTGTTCTCACAAATTATTACTCAAGAATGAGAACTAAATAAGTTTTCAAACAGCCAATTTTATTACCAAATGACCTAATCTAAAATTATTTCAATATTGCAAGAGGAAAAATTAACCCAAAATGAATATTTGTGACAAAGGAAAAAATATTAAGCAAAGAAATTTACAGACTTAACAGGGGACTCTGAACAAATAAATTATCAGTGTAAAATAATAAAAATATGATTTAACATGAATCAATGAAAAAGACGTATATATTAAAAATTCTAAAGGTTTTAAGAAAGCACAAATCTTAGACACTAGACAAAACAGAATGTAAGTGATGAGAGGCTGAATTTAGGTTAAGTGAGTTAAAAGTCTTTCTATTGTATGGAAAACACATTAAGGCCTTATCTTCAGACCTTGTTATATCTGTGAGGTGAAAGGTCCTGGAAGGGGGTAACTACTAAAAAATTAGAAGTAAGGTATATAGCTCCCAAGCCAACAGAGCCAAATAAATAAATAAATAAATAAATAAAACCTAAAATAACTTGAGTAAAAAAAGAATAAAGAAATAGATATAGAAAATTTTAAAATAGAAAGCAAAAAATAATATGTGCAAATATCTAAAAATGCCATATTTCCAATAAAAGTGAATGAGCCAAATATTTCACCTGTAAGACAGAAATAATCAAATTTAAATTAAAATATACCTCTGCTGTATACAAAAATGCAGATGTGCAAAATTATTGATGCAATATGAAGTATGGAAAGAAAGGAAGGTGACTACATTAATATCTCACAAAATAAAATTACTAAGAAAAAGCATTATTAATAAGAGAGAGTGTCATCTCATATAGTATACAGAATAATGGATCCCAAAGATCTCCACATCCAAATTACTGGAACCTATGATACTGTTAAATTATAAGGTCAAAATTACATTAAAAATATGTTTAATGTAGTAATATTTTCCTGGATTATTTAGTTCCTCTCAATCTAATCACATTAGTCCCTAAAAGTGGAGCATCTTCTTAGGTTTTAAGCAAAATAGAGATGTGTCAAAAGAGGATGCATAAAGGGAGTTCACAAAAATGTGAAGCATGAGAAGGACTCAAACCACTGTCACTAATTTGAAGATGAAGGGGGTCACGGTTTAGAGAATATAGGTGGCCTCTACATGCTGAGAAAACCTCCTTGGCTGACAGACAGCAAGGAAGCAGGGATTTCAGTCATATAACTATAAGAAACAGAATTTAGTCCACAACCTTAATAAGCTTGAAAGTAAACTTTTCCTGAGAATCACCATTAAGGAACATAGTCCTACATCACCTTGATCTCAGCTGAGCCTCCTGAACTTCTGACTTAGAGAAATGTGAAATAATGAATGGTCATTGTTTATGGTAATCTGTTATATCAGCAATAAATAATAACTAATAAATTTAGAATAACAAAATGACCAATCCATCAAGAAGATTTCATAATTCTGAACTTGTATGCACATAATAAAGCCACCTTTAAATACATAAAGCAAAACTTGACAGAGGTGTAGAAAAATATTGGCAAAGTCACCATTATAAAAATATATATTTTTAAAGCTAACTAATCATAGATCTTGCAAGATGGCATAGAGTTATTTCTCCCTTCTCTTATTAATAAACACAACTTTATACCCTGGAAATAATGCAAGACACAACCAAAAGAAAAAAAAAAAAAAGTTCTGAAAGGTGGTAAGAAGTAGGAAAACTGCTAAGAGACTCCAGAAATAGAGGAACAACAACGAAGCAGGATGTCTTGGTCATCCCACCAAACAATGGAAGGCCTTCCAGGCCCAGGGTTTCCTGACTCCAAACCTAATAGCAAAAGGCACCCTGGTAAATTTTTTCCTCCTCGGGAAGGAATAGAAGACCCTATGACATAAAGGGATCCTGGCATCTTGGGGCAGACAATTTGATTGAGATTCTTGGCAGGAATATCTCTTCCAGGCCTGAGACTTTCCCAACCCACATGCCCAGAATCACTACAGCAGTGATGTCTATCTAGAATCACTAGATAGAAAAAGAGACAGCGCTGAAAAATGAGAAACCTCTTCACCACAAACCCAAGGCTATATTTCCATGCTACAGGGAAATGAGGGTGAGAAGAACTAGAAAATGGGATACAGTCACAGCAAGCGTGTTTACCCACAGGCTCGAGATTACCATCTCCTGCATAGAGACATCATAGTTGATGGGCTAGTGACACAGTTACGGCAAGTGTCTCAAGGCAGAAAGCCTCTTTGCCCTGCATGCTGAAACTCTCCTCCCGTACCCAGAGATAGTTGGAAAAACCATTAGGGAAATCACATATCAAAACCATCTCCCACCAAGAGACATTCAGAAGCTCAGCTTGGAGAACCTCCCTTAGCGCCATTAGGTAGCACCAGAGGGAGCCATTGAGAATTCCAGTGGCACCACTACAAGGGCTCTTAAATTGCCCTTTGAACAGTAGCCCACAAAATAGGCTAAGACACACCTATTAAATCCATGCTGCAATAAACATGGGAGTACAGGTATCTCTTTGAGATGCTGATATCAATTCTTTTGAATATTGCCCAATAGTGGGATTGCTGGATTATATCGTAATTCTATTCATAATTTTTTCAGAGACGTCCATACTGTTTCCCATAATGGCTCCAGCATTTTGGATTTTTACCCACAGTGTATGCGTTTCCAATGTTTTCACATTTTTCACAAACACTTTTAGTTTCGTTTTTGCTGATAGCCATTCTAACAAATGTGAGGTAATATCTGATTTGCATTTCCTTGATGATCAGTATTGTTGAGCATCTTTTTATATACCTGTTGACAATTTCTGTATCTTCTTTATAGAAATATTTATTCAAGACTTTGATCACTTTTTAAAAATCTGGTTATTTGAGGTTTTTTTCTGTTCAGGTATAGAAGTAAGTTCCTTGTACATTTTGGATTAATATTAATCCCTTATCAGATACATGATTTAAAGATATTTTCTCCCTTTTCATAGGTTGCCTTTGCATTCTGTTATTTTCTTGGATGTGCAGAAGCTTTAGTTTCATTTAGTACCATTTTTTTCTTTGTTTTTATTGCCTGTGCTTTTGGTGTCATATTCAAGAAATCATTCCCAAGCCCAATGTCATGAAGATTGCCTCATAGGTTGACTTCTAGGAATTTTACAGTTACAGGTCTTATGTTTAAATCTCTAATACATTTTGCGTTGATTTTTGTTTGTGATATGAGATAAGATTCTACTTTTAAATTTTCCGCATGTGGATAACTAGTTTTTACAACACCATTTGTTGAAGAGTCTATCCTTTCCCCATTGTGTATTCTTGGCACCCTTGTTGAAGATCACTTGACCACATACCAATGGGTAGTCTTTTATCCCTCACTGCCTCCTACCCTTCCCCCTGAGTCCCCAAAGTCCATCATATCATTCTTATGCCTTCGTATCCTCATACCTTAACTCCCAGTTATAAGTGAGAAGATACGATATTTGGTTTTCTATTTCTGAGTTACTTTGTTTAGAATAATGGTCTCCAATTCCACTTATGTTGCTGTGAATGCCATTATTTTTTCCCCCCTTTTATGGCTGAGTAGTATTCCATGGTGTATATATGCCACATTTTGTTTATCTACTCGTTGGTTGATAAGCATTTAGGCTGGTTTCATATTTTTGCAATTATGAGTTGTGCCACAATAAACATGCATGTGCAAGTATCTTTTTCATATAATGACTTATTTTCCTCTGGGTAGATACCCAGCAGTGGGATTGCTGGATCAAATGATAGTTCTACTTTTAGTTGTTTAAGGAATCTTCATACCATGTTCCATAGTGGTTGTACTAGTTTACATTCCCACCATCAGTGTAAAAGTATACTGATTTCAATACATCCATGCCCATGCCAACATATATATTATTTTTTGATTTTTTTATTATGGCCATTTTTGCAGGAGTAAGTTGGTATCTCCTAGTGGTTTTAATTTGCATTATCCTGATAATTAGTGATGTTGATCATTTTTTAACACGGGATGGGACTTCTAGAGAGCTAGATTGCAGTGATTGTTATTTCTCTTCTGGGTCTAGCTACCCAGCAGAGCTACAAGTCTCCAAGCCCAATGCTGGGGAACGTCAGCAAAGAGTCCTGTGATGGGATCCATCTTCATGTCTCTCAACCATGGATACCAGCACCTCCTCTGGTAGAGGTGGCAGGGAAATGAAGTAGACTATGTGAGTCTTTGGTTGTAGATATGTTAAGTGTGCTGGCTTTCTCAAATGCTGGTTATGCTAGCAGTGAAGTTGTCACATGAGCACACTCAGGAACTCTTTAACCAGGATGTTGCAGGAAGTCAAATTAGGTATTGTATTTTACTTCCTGGGTCAGGGTTATTCTGTAATGAGTTGCTGTAGTGGCCTGTGTTCTTTGGCCTTCAGCCAAGAGGTGGTGCTTTCTGGAAAGCACCAGCTGCAGTAGTAGTGGGGCTTCTAAGCTTGCCCTAAGTTGGCTAGGGTGATTATTTTGGTTTCTAAGGAGATAGGCAGGGCTATAAAGCTCCCAAGAGTTTCTGTCTCTTGTGTTTGGCTACAAGGGCAGGTAGAGAAATACCATCAGGTGGGGGCAAGGTTAGGCAGATCTGGGCTCAGACTCTCCTTAGGCAGGGCTTGCCACAGCCACTTGGGTGATTTAGCAGTGGTTTTCTGTCCAATAGGGTTATGTTCCAGAGGGGATCTTGGTCACCTCTGCTGTGTCATATAGTTCACCGGGGAAATGGTGGATAAGCTGTAGAGAGAGGCCTCACCCAGCTTCCATGCAGTTCACAAGGCCAGTCTGGGTCCCAAAGTGCCCCATTCAGACCTTGCTCCAAGCTGTGAGCTTCCCTGCTGAGAATGCAAGCATAGCTTTCTTTTTCAGATCTTGCTTCTCCTCATCTGCCCACTTTGTCTCGGCAGCTGCTGCACTCCCACACTTTTATCTGCAGCGGCTCTTGCAAGTCCCCCAGACTCCACTGAAAAAAAAATTGTTCCCAGTCAAAACCACTACCAATTTTAGTTTGAAGTTTCCTTTGCCATGAAACCCCTCCCCAATTCTGCTGGCTGTTTTTCCTGAGGGCCTCTGTGAGGTATAGTCAAGGATGGCTTCCCTGGGCTCCAGCTGGAGACTGTGAGTATCTGTAAGGTACTTCCCACTGCTACTTCTACTTTTATATTTCACAAAACTCCCTAAGTCTGTTTCAGCCCTAGGTAAGGGTAAATCCTTCTCACATGATTTAGATTTTTAAATTCCCCAGTGGGGATGTGTTTTGGAGGTAGGTTTTCCCCATCTCACACTTCAGGAAGTCATAGCTTTTCACCTGTTTCACAGAATTTGCAGCAGTGCAATGCTTCTTTCGAAGGATCTGTGAATTATTTTCCTTTTCCATTGTTATTCTATTATCTCTTTCAATTATTTCTTCTGTAACCTATAGTACGATATTGTTCCTTTTGTTAACTTTTGGCTTAGTTTGTGTGTTTGCTTGTTCATTTATTTTTTAGTTCTTTGAGGTTAAAAACTAAGTAGTTTGTGTAGACTTTTCAAAAGACACCCTGTCATTTACAACAACATAAATGAAACTGGAAGTCTGGCTCAGAATATCAGAATGACAAATTTGTCATGCTCTCACTCATTTGTGGGAGCTAAAAATGAAAAAAAAAAAAAAAAAACTCATTAAGATAGAAAGTAGAAGGATGGTGACCAGAGTCTCAGAAAGGTAGTGGGAGGTGAGGATGTGGCAATGATTAATGGATACAACAATACAGTTAGGTAGAATGAATAAGATCTAGTATTTGATAGCACAACAGAGTTACTACAGTCGATAATAATTTATCATATATTATTAAATAAATAAAATAGTAAAATTGCCATGTTTGTAATACAAAATAAATGCTTGAGGTGATGGATACACCATTTACCCACACGTGATTACTATACATTGTATACCTGTACCAAAATATTTCATGTATCCCATAAATAGATATACCAACTATGTACCCATAAGATTAAAATTTAAACTATTGAATAAATAAAATATATTAATCACTAGTTTCTCATTAAAACCATGAACCAAGGGGTAGTAGAATGAAATATTTAAAATGTTGAAAGAAAAAACCATGTCAAGCAAAAATTCTGTATCTAGCAAAAATAAGCTTCAAAAACGTGGAAGAAATTAGGACATTCCAAAATAAACAAAAGTTGAAAGACTTTGTTACTAACAAACCTGACTCATAAGAACAGGTAAAAGATGAAATGAAAAGTCAGTAGAGAGCAAATTCAAGTCCTATGAAGAAATAAAGAATACTAGAAATGATAACTACATAGGAAAATATAAAGGTCATTATTAATGTATTTTTGGTTGGCAACTCCACTTTCTTCCTATATGATATAAAAGACAAGTAAGACAATAATAATAAATCTATATGAATTAGTACATAATAAATAAACAAAATGGCAACATAAATTAGGATAGACAGAGAGTTGCATGGGAACACAGTTTTTGTATAATATTTAACCTAAGTTGGAATTAATTTAAATTAGATAAATTTAAGATGTTCATTGTAATCCTTCAGGTAACCATTAAGAAAGAAATGAGAATATGTATATACAAATAAAAGCAAGTAAATATAAAATAAACACTCAAAAATGTAAATGAGAAGGGAATCAAAATGCACAATAAAATAATTAAACACAAAAGAAGACAGTAATAAATAAATGGAAGAACATAAGAGATACACAATCTACAGAAAATAAACAGCAATATGGTAGCATTAAGTTTTTCTTTAACAGTAATTAATTTAAAAATGAATAGATAGGTTAAACTCTCCAATTAAAAGGTAGATATTAAAGAAATGTATAAAATATACATAATCCAACTATATGTTGACTACAAGAGATTTACTTTATTGTCTCCTCAACTTTATTAAAGTATAATTTACAGATAAAAACTATATATTCAAGATATGTTACTTTATTTTCAAAAACACAAATGCACTAAAAGTGAAAGAATGGAAAAATATACTTCATGCAAATATTAATCAGATGAGAGCTAAGGTAGTTATACTAATACCAGGCAAAATCAACTTTTTAATATCTTTATATGAGACAAGGATATAATAATAAAAGTATCAATTCTTTAAGCACTTATAATCATTATAAAACATATATACACACAATAGAATCTTAAAAAAGATGTGGTCTACTTTGGGAAAAAACATCAAAGATGGTATCTTTTTTTTTTTTTTTTTGAGACAGAGTCTCGCTCCATCACCCAGGCTGGAGGGCAGTGGCGCGATCAAGCTCACTGCAAGCTCCGCCTCCTGGATTCCGCAATTCTGTCTCAGCCTCCAGAGTAGCTGGGACTACAGGCACCTGGCACCACGACTGGCTAATTTTTTGTATTTTTTTTTTTTTTTTTTTTTTTTAGTGGAGACGGGGTTTCACTGTGTTGGCCAGGATGGTCTCGATCTCCTGACCTCATGATCCGCCCACCTCGGCCTCCCAAAGTGCTGGAATTACAGGCGTGAGCCACTGCACCCGGCCAAAGATGATATATTTAAATATAATATTAAAGACTTCCATACTCAAACTTTTAGAAATAAATACATTAAGATAGAAGATCAGCGATGAAACTCAGGACTTGAAAAATCATAAACCAAGACCTATCTGACCTACATAGAATGCTTCATGCAAAATCAGCAGAAAACACATTTTCACAAGTGCACATGAATCTTAGTCAAGGAGATACCATCTGTTGACACAAAACAATGCTCAGTAAATTTTAAAAGATTGTAACATACAAAGTGGTTTATCTGATCACAATCGATTGAAATTAGAAGTGAACAACATAACAATAATTAGAGATGTCACAAATACATGAAAATAAAACAACACACTCTTGAATAACTATTGAATCAAAAATAATGAAAAAATAAAATTAGAAAATACTTTTAGATAAGTGAAAATAAAAACACGGCACACCAAAACTTATGTGATGCTCCATAAGTAGTACTTTACAGAAAATTAAGAACTGTAAATGTATACGTTAAAAAAGAGAAAGATCCCAGATGAATTACCTAACTTTACCCTATAAGGAACTAGAAAATGAAGAGTAAGCTGAATCAAATTATACCAAAAAGAAGAAAATAATATAGAGTAAAAATCAATAAAACAGATAATAGCAAAAAATAGAGAATATCAATAAAACCAAAAGTTAGTTTATTTTCTGTTTAGTAATCTAAACAATTACATTTATTCGACTAGTGGACTAGTTCAGCAAAATCTATTTCCCCTGAGTGTCTAATATCACTTATCAGGTGGTGAAGTTCTGGTTATGTGTACAGTTACCTTGGTATGAGACCAGTTTTATAAGAATTCTCTTTAGCCGTTTCTAGAGCTTCAGCCCTTGAAGATATTCTTGCCTAGAATAGAGCTTCTGCCACATGAAATAGAGTAGATTAGAAATGCTTGTAGCCTGCCTCTATCAGGTACATATTATAACCCTAGACTTGGGGCATGGCACAGGGCAAGCCTCGGTTTCTTGGCTATACAAATCTGGGTCAAATGTCCCAACCTCGTTGCTGCTCTTACCAAAGGTTAGTGTATTTTCTTGACTAATTCTCCACTTATTGCATAAAGTTAGAACAATTTCCAGGGACCTGATATGATGGTTTTTATGTATTTTTATTTTCTCTAGTCTTTTCATTTTCATTCATTTAATTTTTACCTTTTGATTCTTAGCTATTCTCTTCCCTACATGTGCAGGCAAAAGTCAGATAATATGCATGTATGAATAAAAGAAATATGATATAGGTTTCAGTCAGCCATTCTTTCGAACAAGACTGCGCTGAGAGGAGGAAGGCAAGGCTGAGGCCTTGGACCTCTGCAGTGGGGCAGTTCTACTCTAACATAGGAGTGGAGGCCCTGGAATGTGCAATTTCTTTCTTTTTAAAAAAACTTTCATTTGAGGTTCTGGGGTTTATGTAATGGTTTATTATATAGGCAAACTCTTGTTACAGGGATTTGTTGTACAGATTATTTTATCACACAGGTATTAAGCCTAGCATCCAATAGTTATTTTTTTCTCTGCCTCTCCCTTCTCCTACCCTTCATCCTCAGGTAGACCCCAGTGTCCATTTTTCCCTTTTTTTGTGTTCATGAGTTCTCATAATTTAGCTTCAACTTATAAGTGAGAACATGTGGTATTTGGTTGTCTGTTTCTGTGTTAGTTTGTTAAGAATAATAGCCTGCAGCTCTATCCATGTTCTGGTAAAAGGCATGGTCTTCTTTTTTATGGCTGCATACTATTCCATGGTGTATATGTACCACATATTCTTTATCCAATCTGTGATTGATGGACATTTAGTTGACTCCATGTCTTTGCTATTGTGAATAGTGCTTGCAATGAACATTTGTGTGCATATGTCTTTATGGTATATAAAATTCTCTCTGTATATCTGTATCTATATGTCTATATATCTATATATCTATTCTTCTAGGTATTAGTTCAACCATTGTGGAAAGCAGCATGGAGACTCCTCAAAACTCTAAAAACAGAACTACCCTTCAACCCAGCAATCCCATTACATGATGGTTTTGAAATAATTATTCTTATTTGTCATTGTTCCTCTAAGGACATTCTTGGAGTTCTTCATGCCACTTTTCTGGCTTATATAACATGTCTGAAATTATAACATTTTAAAAATGGGAGACAGAATGGTGGTTGCTAAGGATTAAGACAGAAAGGAGGGTGGGAGTCATGAGTTTGTTATTATAAAAGGGCAACACAAGGGATTCTTGTAATGTTAGAACAGTTGATTATTTTGACTGTGGCATGAACACACAATTTACAAATGTGATAAAATTGTATATAAATCAGCATGCACAAAAACATACAGAGGCCAGGCGTGGTGGCTCACACCTGTAATCCCAACACTTTGGGTGGCTGAGTCGGGTGGATTGCTTGAGGCCAGTAGTTCCAGACCAGCCTGGCCAACGTGGCAGAACACCATCTCTACTAAAAGTATAAAAATTAGCCAAGCTTGTTGGCACATGTCTGTAATCCAGGTACTTGGGAGGCTGAGGTGGGAGAATCCCTTGAATCTGGGAGGCGGAGGTTGCAGTGAGCCAAGATCACGCACCACTGCACTCCAACCTGGGTGACAGAGCAATACTTTGTCTCAAGAAGCAAAAAAGAAAAGAAAAAGAAAACATACACAAATGAGGATGAGCAAATCTGGGAAAATCTGACAAGATGAATGTATGTTATCAATGTCAAAATTCTGTTTGCAATGTTGTACTACAGCTTTGCACAATGCTATCAGGAAGAAACTGGGCAAAATTTATGAAACCATCTCTGTGTTATTTTTTTCCAACTGCCTATTATTCTACGAAAATATCTATAAGTATTTTAATTGTGAAAAGTGTTAAGTATTGAAAAATAGCCATAGCTATTTAAAACTAGTAGTTAACACTTGCTCATGTCACTTTGTATAATTCATATCAGAAACTGGCTGATTATATTTTTCTTATGTATATTAATAGCACTTGTAATAACACCAGAAAAGTAACTTTGTTTGACTCTCAGTCAATTTTTTTCTTCTGAATATGGCAATATAACTTTAATAAAAATAATATTGAAATATTTAACAAGACAACAAAAAATGTAATTACATTGAAGAGTGCCATGGAATATAACATAAGCTTAACTTAGGAATTTTATGGCTTCAATGTATAGATACATATAGAAGTCCAAAAACAAGGTAAGTATCTAACTTAAAAACTTAAAAACCACACAGATGAAACCAAGTGAACAAGAATAAAAGAAATAATAAAGTATATAGCAGAAATTCATGAAAAATAAAGCAAAAGCTCAAAGTGAGGCTGTAGAGAAAATATTTTTGTTTACGTCCACTAGTTTTTTTGTTTTGTTTTGTTTTGTTTTTTTCTTTTAGTAAATCTTACTAAAACTTGGAATCTGAGCTTACCAACAAGTCTGGAAGTTAAATTATGGCAGATAATATAGTGAGAGGCCACCTACAAGGAGTTTCCTTCTGAAAATATATATGTTGAGATTTCACAGGAGGATGAAACTTTGGATTATAGATAGATGTCCTGGGTTATAAAGTCGGAGACATTTTATAAAGACACTAGTCGTATCTTTCTACTGGAAAAACTTATTTACATTACAAATTGTGAGAGTAAAAACTAAGAATTCTTTCCAAGGAGAAAAGTGTTTTTCTCCTCCTTTTATTAGGGGATGAGAAGAAACTCTCTCTTCCATATAAATGCCCAGATTTATACTTTTGATATTTTTTACCTGCTGTATTATGCACACGATGACATTTGTCTCTCATAGTTTTATGCTAGGGTTAAGCACTGAGGCAAAGGGAAACTAGTATAGCTACTATTAGGTATATAATAATAATAAAAATCCTGCCCTTATCCAGAAGCCTGGTATTTGCATTCAAGACAATATTAATATAATTATTAAAAATATAACACTAACACATTAAAAACTTAGTTCTTTGAAAAGACTGATAAAATGTTTAAACAAATAGTTAAGAAAAATAAGAATTCCAAAGAAATACTAGTACTAATGAAAAGATATAACCACAAATAGAGAAGAGGTTTAAAAGAGAATAAAAACAGTATGAGAATACTGATGTCTGTAAATTTGAAAACTCAGATGACATGGACAAATATCAAAACAAGTAGGAAACCTGATTTAGCTTAGTTTTAAAAAAATCTTCACACAAAGAAGATTGTATGGTAGGTCTAAATAATCTTCATGATCAATGCCAGATTGCTGTTTATTGGGGTCTTCTGATCATCCAAATTTTGGTGGCTTACCTAAAATTTGGTAGGGCGCTATTACAAAAATTTGAAGGGAGAAATAATTCCAATTTTATATAAACTAGTCAAAGAAATTGGAAAAATTAGATTCTTCTTCAACTATGCTATGAAAAATAATAAAATCTTAATACCAAAATGAAACTTACCATATTAAACAATATAGACCCATGTTACTTATGAATTTAGAAGCAAATATTCTAAATAAAATATTAGTAAACAGAACAGAATAAACCCTTAAAAATATAGTAAACCATGACCATTAAGATTAAAGAGTGATTTTATATATGCAAGTTTTCAAACATCATTTACCACTTTAAGAGATATGAAAAGAAAGTTGTATGATACTTTCAAGAGTTACAGAGAAAGATTGAAGGCCAGTTCACTTAAAGTGTAAGGAACAACTGTCAAGGAAAAGTTAACAAGCAAAATTTCTTGGTCAAAATAAAAACTTAAGAGCTTTTAATGGTCATCAGACATCAGATCTCAGACATCAACAGCAATCGTCATTCATAATGTTAACCTAATAAAATTGTGCTCATTTAAATGAGGAAAAATAGAAGAATATTCTCTATCTTCACTTCAGTTCAATCATGTCTTGGAAAGCTCAGCCAGTTCACTATGTCAAGAAAAAGCAATAATGCATTATAAGCATCTGATATTATTGTAAAAATAGAAACACTAATAGAACTACAGATGCTCTGTTAGATTTAATTAGAAAGTTTAAGAAAGTAGCCAGTAAATATCATAATCTAAAAATTAATAGCAATTGTCTACTCCAATAATTAGGAAATTCACTTTAAATACTTATTTAAGGTAGCAACAATAACCCTGAAAAGATCTAGAAAAGAATAAAGTTTTATTCATTATCAACAAGAAAGATTCATATAAATAGAGAGGCATAAAAATAAATCAAATCTCCTCTCACTTATTTTTACAATCAGTGATATGATGAACAAAATTTGAACTGAATTTGAAGGGCACTTGGAAATTAATTTCTGAAATTGATGTGGGAGAGGAAGCAAAATGACATACAGATTAAACTGGTAAAAATAGTTAAGCTATTAGCACTATTTTCGGAAAGTAAATCAGCACATATAGATGTATTGCATTTCTGTACAACAGCCACAGATCTGGAAAGTATAATTTTAAAGAACTATCACTTACAATAGCAACATGCTGCTGATTCTAAAACCTATATGGAAAGAAGTGATTCTAACATAGACAATAGTATGTTGAGAAAGAAAATATTGTGGGAGAATTGAACCTTCAATATATCAAAGTACATTATAAAGTTGTTGTATTTGTCAGAGTTTACCAGAGAAACAGAACCAAGTATGAGCTAGTTCATGATAATGATAATGATGATAACGATAGACAGACAGATAGATATAGATAGATAGATGATAGATATATAATAAAGACAGAAAGAAAAGAAAATTAATTATAGAAAATTTTTATGCAATAATGAAGGTTAAGACGTTCCATGATCTGTTGTGTGCAATCTGGAGACCGAGGAAAGCCAATGACATAATTCCTTCTGAATCAAAGACCTGAAAACCAGGGGAGCTGAATCCCAGTTCAAGAGCCTTAGAAGATGAAATAAGATGCCCCAGCTTAAGTAGGCAGACAGGAAGCAAGTGAAAAAGTGAATTCCTCCTTCCATGAATTAAAATGCTAATTTAACACTCAAACACCCTCATGACCACACCAAGACATTATATTTAATTTGGTCACCTCATAGCTCATCAACTTGACACATAAAATTAACCATCACAATTACTTATACGTAACATAGAAAGTAGTAGTAACACAGGAATAGATCCATTAGGAAAAGATGGACTGATTATTCAATAAATTGTTATCACACACTCAGATATCCTTATGGAAAAATCGTTCAAAATCCAAATTTTATAAGATTAATAAAAATCAACTTTGAATATATTATAGATTTAAATATAGATGACTTTTAATCTTTTAGCCATTGTATCATCAAGTTCAGAAACATTTCTGCCAATTTTTAAGTCATTGTTATAAGCTCATTACCAATAATTTGTTGAAACAAGCTACCTGTTTATATGCATCCTGGGTTTCATTGTATATGTTAATTCACTCACAATAATAATAAATAAGTTGCATCTGTAACTACTACCATGACACCCAGCTGTATACTCTTTTCTCCACCAGCTTCTGTGGCTCTTGCTCTCTACCACATAATTACTTTATTAGCCTATAAGTGTTCATCCAGCACTGACAGGTCCCAGAGGCCTGTTGCTAAAAAGAGGTACTAGTTACCCATAGGACCCATAGCAATGGTATCAGAACAGTTTCTACCTCCACCACTGTGGTCTCCATCTGTGGGAGAACACCCCAATAAACAGTAATCTGGGCTAGGCATGGTGGCTCACACCTGTAATCCCAGGACTTTGGGAGGCCGAGGTGGGTGGATCACTTGAGGTCAGGAGTTTGAGACCAGCCTGGTCAACATGGGAAAACCCCGTCTCTACTAAAAATACAAAAATTAACCAGGCACAGTGGTGTGCACCTGTAATCCCAGCTACTTGAGAGCCTGAGGCAGGAGAATTGCTTGAACCCAGGAGGTGGAGGTTGCAGTGAGTCGAGATGGTGCCATTGCATTCCAGCCTGGGTGACAGAGCAAGACTCTATCTCAAAAACAAACCAGTAATCTGGCATTGATCATATAGAACACTGAATACAATACTGTACATATTTCCCTATTCCCCCAAAGCAGCAGTGATGTTCTATTTGCCATATACATCACGCCTGACCTACCTACTCTGCTCACCTCTGGGGTTCTGTTGAGATTCTGATTTTTATGTTTTAAATGTATATCTGTCTTCCCAACTGTTGAAGCATAATTAAACTTTTGAAAAAATGTACTTACTAATGAAACAGAACAGGATGCTTTAAAAGTTAAAACGAAATATGT